>NC_087439.1:74057763-74360794 GCF_036321535.1 Camelus dromedarius
TCCTTTTTTTCTGTATTTTATGTTATGAGTTCACTTTGATTACCAAACCAAATTGTCTTTAGTAAATTCTTTACTTGATATAAACTGAATAAAGATAAGAGATTTAATGCCTCATACATATTTTATTAAAATACCAGAAAAATTCTAAGTATTTTTATTTTTTAAAAGGTATGTATGGATTAAAAATTCAATCTAATTCAAATGACAGATTAAGAATTTACAGGGAGGGAAACTGGATAAAGGTGGTCAAAAAGCACAAACTTTCAGTTATAAGATAAATAAGTACTAGGAATACAATGTACAACATGATGACTATAGTTAACACTGCTGTAAAATATTTATAAAAGTTGTTAAGAAAGCAAATCCTAAGAGTTCTTATCACCAGGGAAAATATATATGTATAAAATCTGTATGAGATGATTGATAAACTTATTTTGGTAATCATTTCATGATATGTGTAAGTCAAATCATTATGCTCTACACCCTAAACTTACACAGTTCTGTGTGTCAATCATATCCCAATAAAACTGGGGGAAAAAAGGAATTTACAAAATCAAATATCAGAAGCATTGATGGAAGTCTTATTTTTCTCTTCTGTGGAAGCCTCTCTTTAATCCACATTTATTTAATTTCAGCAGAAATAAGAAGCAAGGTGGGAAAAGGAAGAAGAGAAGAAAGCTAACATACATCAGCATCTTCTATTTTAGGTACAGAGTTTGTGGTAGATTAACAATGGCCACAAATTCTTTACAGGTCATTCTATCAAGAGTGGAGTCTATTTCTGCACTTCTTACATCTGGGCTGAACTTGCGACGTGCTTGCACAAGCAGAACGCAGCCCAAGTGGCCCTGGAGGAGCTGGAAGCCTTGCCACTTTCACGCTCTCCCTCTTGGAATGCTGTGCCATGTGACCAGCTCTGAGCTAGCCCCAGGGAGGAGAAACAATGAGATTCAGCTGGCAACCTGACAACTGCCATATATTTGGGTGAGGCCATCTTAGACCATCTGGTACCTGCCAAGCCACCCACCGACTGCTACTGTTGGAGTGAGCCCAGGAGAGACTAGCATAATAACCACCAAGCTGAGCCCAGGTCAAAGTGCCGATAGACAGAATTGTGAGCAATTCTGTTCTCGTTCTACGCCACTAAATCTGGGAGGTGGGCTGTTTTTAGCAAGAAGTAATTGATACAGTGCTTTACGTGGTTATTTTGCTTCATCTAAGAACCAGGGCAGACCCAGGTTTTGTGAGGCACAAAGTTTATACAAATTGGGGGGTTCTCCTTAGGAAAAAATTGTATACGTAATACAAAAATAAGATAATAATACAAAATTACAAATACAGAGAGCATACATATGTAACACTAAACCCAAAAATGTCCATGGCCACTCCAGTGCCACCTCACACAAGAGGAAGTGACAGAGGAGAAACAGAAGGGAAAGAAACATAATAAAAACATATGGCATGGAAACACGGGACTAGGGCCCTTCCCAGGGGCCTTCATTAACTAAGCTTCACTAACTTCACAGGAAATCCACGTCAGCAGTTAACACTGCTACTCCTACCTTACAAAGAGGAGCTACAACTCTGAGTGGCTGTCACCTGTCTTAGGGCACATGGACCATGAGCTAAAGAGCCAGCAATTGAGCTCAGATTTCTTTGTTTCCAAAACATGTGCTCTTGGTACTACTCTTATGTTTTCATTTTTACCTTGTGATCTACTCCACACCACGTTTTACATCAACTGAAAACACTTCTACTTCAATTTCCCCAAATGTATCTCCATGAAAATGGAATTTCTCTGAAGGAGCTCATCTAAGCATTTCGCATTTCAAGAGGTATGTTCCACAGCCCTATGAAGCAGAGGCAAGAGGCCCTGGCTTCCTGTCTGTTTCTCTGATTAAATGAAGAAACTGCAGACCGAATGCCCTAAATCAGAGACCCTTTTAGCCTCCTTTCTTTCAGGACCCCTTTTACCATACGCCAGCTTCCTCACAGGCAAGGTTATACAATGCCAGAAACACTGAATGCAGCTCTCTCGCTCTCCTGCCTGTTACACGCCCCTGCCATCGTACTTTTCTGTTCATTCCCTAGCCTGGACTCCCTGTGCCTGGTCTGTCTCTATATCAGGTTCCTACGAGCACGTACCTAAACTTGCCTCTGCAGAATAAGTCCAAAGTGAGGTCAGATTTTCATAATTTCTAATGTTTCTATGTTCAGCTATATTCATTGCTGCTCCTTCTCCTTTCAAATGACCTCCACTAAAAAACAGGTGAACGGAAACCAGATTTCTTCTCACTTAACATTTACATAGGCTGTTAGTGTGCAAGGAATTCCTAGCTTTTCACCTCACTAAGTTGATTCGATCAGCTGATCATCTGTTTTGCAGCTCTGTTTCAAGGTCAGAAGTCCTGATCTACTGCAGTAGTTTATTCTTTGTACCTGTTCCTATCAGAGAACAAACTTCCTGTGTAAGGTTTAACCTTGGGAGAAAAATTAAGTTGCTGGGGAAAATAGCTAAACCCCTCTGCAGAGGTTGTACTGGTGGTGACTTCAAAGCATGCCAGGTAACCAGGTATAGTGGAAAGAATGCAAGAAGGGATCAGAGACCTCAACTAGCCACATGTCATCTCTGGGTCTCCATCTAAAACAGTGGCCTGGGTGATCTTTTTGGTCCCTTCAGCTATAAAATTCTACGGATCTACTAACTTTCTCCTTTATTCTCATCAAAGTGATTTTTTTTAAAGTGTTCATTTCTCAACAAGTATTTTTGAAGTGTGAGAATTCTAAATACTATACACAATCTTCTCAAAGTTGGACCACTTTGAAAAACCTTCAAACAGCCTCAACAAAATGTATTTCAACAAGTAGTTTAAACAATAGAATATGTAGATGATAAATTCTAAGTCGCAAATATGGCAAATAATGGCAAAATAAAGGTTAATTTTATCTTTATAAGTTGGTTATAGAAACTTGGCAACAAATCAGTGAAATGTCCTTTAAACTAGTTTTCATATCCTATACATCATATAAACCACTAGGCTAGCTGTAATTCCTAAACTTTCAATTAAAATATGGCATATTTGAATTTTAATAAAATTCCAAATGATTCAAATAAAATACAGTCTCTGGTTGCTAGCCAAAATTCATTTTTATGTCATTTGTACTGCATACACAAAATAAATAAAAAATGTTTTGACAATAACATTCTGTTCAAAATACTTTTCTTATTTTTTCACAATTACTTCATGCATATGTAGCTTTTGATAGATTGTCTTTTAGAAGTAACTTTTATAAAACATCACTGTAATAACAGCAAGCCAAACAGCATGAATTCAAGAATCTATGATGCTAAAGAAATAACTTTACTCCAACTTCCATCTCCTTTTTTCACCCAAAAGAGACCTTTAATCAGAAAAATTCACTTCCATCTCACTTATAGGTTGTCTTTACACGGTTTACATGATCACCACAAGAAGAAGTGCAAGTTTCCTCACAGTGTTGCTATGGTCTATGGGGCTACACCTACAGACCTGTAAGGGATCCATGAACTCCTAAATTTATATACAAAACACTGTACATATGTGTGTTTTCTCAAGGATCAAAACAATTAAAAGCACAACTAAACAAGCAAGTCAAAATTGCCTGCTATGCTCTTAAAGGTCAATGCAGAATCACCTGAGAAAGTACGGCTTATGCAATGGGAGAAAATTGGTGGTGACCTTTGCTTAGATATGGCTGAATTCTGTTTTAGGTCAAAAAGAAGCAGCCAAGCTAAAACAGATGCTCATACTGAGTAACATTCTGAAATGATATATTTTATTGTGCTCACATGGCACATTTGAACAACTAGTTGAGACACAGAGGTTAACCAGGACATTTATCTTTCAGTGATCAAAAACACAGATGTTAATAATTTAGACACTGACTTGGGCTTGGTTCTCCAGAAAGGAGAACCAACTCAGCTGAAGCAGGATGGGCCATATTAAGGAAAAGTAGCCACGAAGATGAAACAGACACTCAGCCAAACGGAGCTGGGGCATTCTGAGACAGGGGAAGGACATCAAGCGGGCAAGCCCAAGCACACGAATAGTAGAGCTAGAAAAAGGTCGGAGTAAGCTCTTGGCATTGGGAATACATGGCAGCAGGTAAAGTAAAACCCAGCCAACCAGGCTCTTCCAGAGAAGACTACAGAAGCCAAATAGGAGCCCAGGCCCAGAATAACTGGGCTACCAGACAAGGTGGAAGGAAGACAAAAACAGAGAAGTTTGGTCACAAGGAACAAGAAAAAGGTTTATTGTCGAAAAGGATTGTTACCAAAACCTAAAACTGGGCAGAATCCACAGGTAGAGATTAGGTGGCTTCCTCTCTGAAAAAAATAGCAGTGTTGGGAAAGAGGGCAAAGCTAAAATGAAGAGAGGATTTAGTTCTAGAAGAAACAGTAAGCATTTCAGATGAAAAGAAACTAGTGCCAGGTGCTAATCACCAGCACTGATGCAAGGAAAGATCTTATTCTCTCAGTCCAGTGCTCAGTTTGTCAGAATTCCTTCCACATTTTCCTTAAACTAAATGAGTTTACTGACCTGAATAGTTATGACTTTTATTAAGATATTTGTTTCCAGGATATTAGCTGGAATAGGACCTCAGCAACCATAGGGATATTTATCCTAGTGCCTGACCAATTCAGTCATCCAAAAGAATATTCACAATGACTACAGGACTGGCTGCAAAAACTCTGTCTTTATCTTAAACACAAGTAATTTTCAGAATGATATTTACCTTAAGCTCTAAACCAAAAAGCCAAAAGACGGAAGAAAGAATGGCATTTTATTAATACCAAAAAAAGTGACAAGCCATCCAACTGAGCCACTCCACAATTATCTGAAGTAGATTCTGACTGCTAGTAATTATCAGGCTCTTAAATAATTCATATCTACCCACCTTTTCTTCTTCACACTTACACTCAAAAATAAACTCACCTCTTTACTTTAGCAAGCAAGCATAGTCTACAAGTCCTAGAATACAAGTGTCATCCTAGTAAACAAGTTTATATTATGTGCATATAAACTATTTCTGCATATATGTTAATATAAATCATGTCATCCAGAGAACTTAATTTCAAATTCTTGCACTATACACCTTTTCAATCATTGTAACCCTTGACGAAAGCTAAATTGAAAAGTTCCCTGAGAACTAAAGAAGCATTAGCATTTAAAAGACTGGCATGAATCTGAAGTAATTTAAGGTAAAAATGGCCCATCTCTTCCCTTCAAAAAATCTCCTAGAGATGAGACTCGGGCAGAGAAGCCTCATTCAGCAAAAATCAATAAATGTTTAGAACCCCTGAATGGTCTTGGTACTCCCTTTGCTGGGAAAAGATAGAGTTAATCCCCACTCATACTAGTGCTGGCCACGCCTACTACAGGACCCATAAGGACCCCAACCCTCCAACCTCATTTCAGTTCAGAGCACTCTACTTCTACAATAATTTCTACATACCTACTTGCTCCAGGAATTACGCTCACAACTAGGGATGCAGTGCTGGACTGACACATGGCCCACCCTTATAGAATCTCCTAACTGATGTGCACAAGAGCCACCCAAGATGAATGTTAACAGTTCAGATGCCTGAGCCCAGAGAGGGTCACCAAAGCTGCCAAGTGATTACAGACCACACCCTAAGGAACTGGTCCAGATGGAGCCCTCAGCAGATAGATTCCACATGTATGGTGTCACCACTGAATCCCCAGCACTGGGCAAACAGTCAGTATTTCAGTGTGTTTGTACTGAGTGAACCTACAAGAGACAGAGTGAAGAGACAATCCCCAAATAGTAGAGTGGGTTCCGTAATAGAGGCGCCACAAAAGCCTAAAAGGGGGCATGTAACACAGCCTGGGGAGAAGCAGGGACAGCTTCCTAGGGAAGCAGCCCCTGGGCAAATCTTATGGGTAAGTAGGAGGGAGCCTGGTAAGAGGAGGTATTATAGAGTAAGAACAGAGACAGGTGAGAAACAGCGAGGTTTGGGCAAAAACTACATATTGTGTTGCTACAGTTTCTTGGGGCAAGAAAAGCTTCACCCACATTATCTCCTACCCTCACAACCCAGTTCAGAGCAGGGATTATTATTCCTATTTTACAAATGAGGAAAGTGAGACTTAGAGAGATTAAAATCTGTCCCAAGAAATAGTATGGCAGTATCATGGACTGAATGTTTGTGTCATCCCCAAATCTGAATGTTGAAATCCTAACCCCCAATGTGATGGCATTTAGAGATGGGGCCTTTGGGAGATGATTACGTCATGAGGATGGAGCCCTCATGAGAATAGTGTCCTTATAAAAAAGAACCCAGAGAGTTCTCTCCCCTTCCGCCATGTGAAGACACAGGAGAAGATGGCAAACTGCAACTAAAAGGAGGGTCCTCACCAGAACCCAGCTATGCTGGCACCCTGATCTTGAACTTCCAGCCTCCAAAACAGGGAGAGAGAAATTTTTGTTGTTTATAAACTACCTAGTCTACGATATTCTGTTACAGCAACCCAAATTTACTAAAACAGGCAGTTCCTCAAACTAGACAGAATTACCATATGATTCAGCAATTTCTCTTCCGGGCATATATACCCAAAAAAATTGAAAGCAGAGACTTGAACAGATATTTGCACACCCATGCTCATAGCAACATTATTCACAATAGCCAGAAGACAGAAACAACCCAAATGTCCATCAACAGATGAATGGATAAATAAAATGTGATACCTACATATGATGGAATATTATTCAGCCTTCAGAAAGAAGGCAATTTCGATGTATGCTAGAACTTGGATGAACTCTGAAGACATTATGCTAAGTGAAATGGGGCAGTCACAAAAGGGCAAATATTGTATAATTCCACTTATATGAGGTATAGAGTAATCAAATTCATAGAGACAGAAAACAGAACGGTGGTCACCAGGGGCTGGGGGGAAGGAGGGACGGAAGCTATTGTTTAATGGGCATAGAGGTTTAGCTGGGGAAGATGAAAGATTTCTGGAAATAGATGGAGATGATGGTTACACCACAACATGAATGTACTTAATGCCACTGAACTGTACATTTACAATGGTTAAAATGATAAATTTTGTTATGTATATTTTACCACAATAAAAAAATGTTTTAAAAATATTTGTCCTAGTGGCTGCACTGGGATTCAAGCCCAGTTCTGTTTCCTAGAGAATTGGTTAGAGAAACCAATTAGTTTCATCCTGAGGGCCAAACCAGGAGAGGCATAAAGAGTTTTGTCCAAAGCTATCAACAACCCCACCGCCGTAGAATCGTAATATTAATTATCAGTGACTGGCACCTATCAACATCTCTGTATGTATTTGAATATTGAAGAAAAATCAATCAGTGCAAAGATTAAAATTTTAAATGAAAAGATGCAATGTGATGCATTAATCCTGAAAGCAAAAGGACAGCTACAGACTTTATTTCCTCTCTAACCTCCCATAAATGCAGATGAATGAGCTTATTAAGTGCTGCCTATCTTTTAATCACTACATGCATAAAAATTTATTCAACAGGCAGAGTAAACAGATAACAGTTACAAAGGTGCAAAGTAATATGTAATTAGATCACAATCTAGAGCCAGGATTGGTGCTCTCCAACTGATGTGCCAGAGCTGGGCAGGCCAGGCCAGGCTGCTGCTGCTCACAGTGGTACCATCACCCCCCCCCCCCCCGTCATCCTCCCCGCTCCCTCCCCCATCCTGCCACTTTGCAGCTGTGTAGCAGGGGTTGCCAGGAACTGAGAGGCACATTGCCTTGAATGACATTTTTGCCCTCATTTTGCATGCTGCTATGTCCCTCCTACCTCCAGCTATCACCACCCAGTACAATAAAAACATGACCAAAGCCTGTCACTGAATTCATTCACTGCATTTGCTGCAGCTTTCAAATACACAGCAAAATCAAATGCCAACCATCCTTATTTATACATGAGAGGAATGTCATGTGGAAATCGTTCTACATTCACCTTTTACTCCTAATGGAAAATCCAAATGCTAGGCCACGAGCGATTTTTCATGTGGCCTCACACCAATGCAGAACTTCCCTCATCAGAGCTGGAAGGAGAGGGAGTCAGGTGAATGGAGCCAGTTCTCCTTCTTTTTCACCTTGTGTGGGATTAAAGGCCCCTTGAACTTCATTCAAAGCTGTACCCTCCCAACCAGGTCTCCTGTGCAGGCCTCTTTCTGAACCAGGACCTCCAGGTGAGGGTGAGAGAAGTAAAGACGCTTCTCCCGGAGAAAGAGAGGAAATCTCCCCCCGTTGTCTCTGTGGCTTTTCCCCCACTTACCCCAGTTCCTATCTCCTCTCTCTTCTCTCACTTGTCCCCAGGTTTTCCATATCATTAGAAAAGTCTTCCTTGTGTTATTTGGACTATGGAAAACATTTCCCAGAACAATGACAGTAAACATGGTGGTTCAGGAACCACACCGTCTCATAAACACCAAGTACCTCACATGCTTCTGCAAATAAAAATGCTTGCAGCCAAACATTAACCCTGCTCTCCTTTGCAACCAGCTAATCAATACCCTCCATCCCCGTGCAGTAGAACAAACCTTCACGTTCTAGGCTGCTGGTTGCTTGATATTCATAAACCACTTCAATACCAAAAAACATGTTACTGAGTTTTCTATTTGTTCTGTGTATTTCTATACACAGAACTGCTCCCAAAGTCTGAAGTTTCCAGAAATCCTGTCTCCGTATAACAAAAGTTATATTCATATGCAACCAAAGATGAAGATCTTGAGTAGCTGGGAATAGCTGTTGTACAGACAGTATGACCTGTCTTCTTCAAGCCTGGAAGGGAAGTAAAAATATAAGCAAAAAAGTAACTCTCCCAGAGTGAATATGACCCTTAGGTTTACTCCCTCTAGGAAACCCATATTCCCATCAAGTACCGCACAACCCTCATTTTCCTCATTCCAAATACTACTAAAAAAGTGTGAGCTTGCTCATTTTTCTCATCTCCTATATGTTTTCTCTATCTCACACAAACACGTACTTCTGCTTATTAAGACAACTTGGCAGTCACATTTTCTGAATTCCAGGCAGAATTTACCCTTTATTTGTATCATTCCTGCATTCCTTGAGTTCATATGCTCAGAAAAGTACTTAGCTCACTGTCTGAACTGGGAATAGTTTAATTACTTTGAAGGCAAGAGGAAATGGTGGAGTGAGACAGAAAGAGAAAGAGAGGATGAGATCAATGCCTTAGAACAAAAGGGTTTCAGCCAATCAGACTCTTGGAGAAAATCAGATTCTATCGTGTCATGCCACTAATGAAGGGCCTGCTAAACCTCAGAAAGGCTAAATTATTTGCCCAAAGGCACGGCACTATCTGGTAAGTGAACTAGGCTTTCTGGCTGCCGTGTGTGTGTGTGTGTGTGTGTGTGTGTGTGTGTGTGTGTGTGTGTGTGTGTGTGTGTACTTGAGGTATGTGTACTTGAGCACGTGCCGTTTGTGTTTAATGGAAGCAATGAAAATTTGGGTAAGAAGGCAATTTCAAGTTCAAGCTTCAACAGTCAGCGCCACTTCAGGAGCACCTGAGTGAACTTGAACCAGTTTATCACATGAAAATCTATTCTCACTTTAACGATCTCCCTGGAGAGATCATGCTTGGGTAGACATTTCTACAATTGACCGAATTGTAGGGCCAGGTCCACACATCTGAAAGGAGGCATGTCCCATCTCCCTCATCACTCTCTAAAACCCTTTTTATTGCCTCAAGGTCTGTGACGTTTCTTACCCACATCCTACCCAACCCCACCATTAAATATTCTGAGACTATTTTATTTTAAAATACCACTCATCTACTTTTTACATCTCTACAAATTTCTTGCTTTGGACCTAGTTTTTAATTTAAAAAAGGCAACACTGATACATCTTTAAATTTCCTTTACTCTGTATCAACTGGATAGCTCATAATTAGTTTGATTATATAGATGAGTAAATGTTTCTTTAAAATTCAAGCCAAAGTTTAAGAAAGACTCTCCTTCCCTCCAAAAAAAAAAAACAAAAACCTACTTTCTTTTGTATCATTATTTTTATGGTTTTCAAGGCACGGAAAAGCAGAATGCCCATGGCACTGCAGACCTACCGCTCTCTGCATTTGCTCTTCTCCTGCCTGCTACCATCACCCAGGGACTAAAGGAGGCAGAGAGGCAGGTTATACTCTGCAGACTGTGGCCTTGGGAACAGAGCCCTGCCTGCTTAATTCTCTCCATACCAAACCTTCAGCATCGACTCAGCCAGGCACCTAGAGCATAAAAAATACCTTGTGGTGTATCAGAACACAGAGACATACAGGTCTGAAAACACACAGGTTGGCTGCAGGGACCGTCCCCTCTAGTTCAAGAAAGGGATTTTCCTTCTCTCGATTTCCTGCTCTAGCCCCAGGGCACACAGCACTTCTCCCATCTCCACAGTCCTGTATTTTTGCAAGTAAAGTCAGGCTTTCCAGACACTGTCACAGGATCAGGCCCAAACCACACTCCAGGCAGCAGCACAGCACTGTGTAGCTGATCTGACTGTCCCGCTTTGCCTAGGAAAATCTTGACCTTGCCTATTTCCATTGCCATTTGTTCCAGCTGATCTCATCAGCCCTTCTCCAAGATCCGTCTTGGACAACTTTCCACAAGGTTTTTAGCTAATTTTCCTTCTCTGTGTCTTTTGTGAACACTGCTCTCCAACAGCAGTCCATTACAGTCTATCACAAATGACTGTCCCTGTGCACATCAAACACACCTCAGCCTAGTCCTTGTCTCCAGGAAAATCCACAAGAAATACATTCAGAATAGGAAACCTTTAATAAGCTACCTTCAATTCTCCTTCTACAAAAACCCATTTCTACATTTCAAATCCTGAGTGTTCCACTTTACCAAGAAAGGTGGATTTCTACATTTCCTTCTACTCTGTCCTTTCAGAAACCTTAGTCTCTCTCCCTAACTCTTTATCACAAACAGCATGTTCATGTTGGAATTTAGTAGTTAATGAGTGCCAAACACTCCCCTGTGCCAAAAGGTCTGCATGCTCGCAAACCCAATGTTTTCTTTTCAAAGAAATAGTTCAGAAATGTCAGAAGTTCATCCGTTTACACTGAGCCTACCTAGTTTCATCTGACTTAAATTCACTGGTGTATTTTAGTACATATGTGTTTCAGTCAAAATTCACCCACTTTGTTCTATTGTATGAGATCCAAACAGTTTGGTCAACTTTAACATTTTAAAAGGCTAATTATAGTTTTGTTTCATTTAGCTCTCTTTAGAGGCTGGGACAGGAAAAAATCATCTTAAATTGCACAGCTGTACTCTCTGATTCAAGCTACCTAGCAACTGTCAAAATACAACCCAAACCACAAAGGTGTTTGAAGCTGCATGCGAAAGCTTATTCTGAGACAGATACTGCCAACATTTCCGCGGTCTTAAATGCAGCTTGTCATTTCAGCACACATACAGTGGGAAGAAAATCTTGAGAGTGGGGAAAGTGTTCTGATGGTCAAAATGGTCAAATATTTTCCCGTGCATCATTCAGAATAAAATATAAATGCATAATTAGAGCTAAACCATTAAATGTCCATGTCCTAACAGGAGGAGGAAAGCTATCAGTTCCAGGTTTCTACATGTCAGTATCAGTCGGGACACAGCTTCACAAAAATCCAAATATCTATGTCTCTTAGGTTAGAGTGCTTAATCCTGCTCATCAAAACTCATGTTTCAAAGCAGCTTTGGAAAGAGCAGTTAAAGATCATCTTTGACTGCATTGCTGGGGAACTATAGTTATCTTTTATGCCTTCCACAGATAAAATAAAAACCATTCTCACCATAAAAATGAAACATCCTCTGTGTGGAAGACCACTAGAAACTGTTAACAGTGATTGCCTCAGGGGTGCTGGGGACCTGGGGCTTACTATTCATTATATACTCTAATATACTTTTTTTAACTTTTTTTCATGTTCACTTGTTGCTTTTATAATACTAAATCAAGCTCCAAGAAATAAACCTTACTTGAACATTGCCCAGGTTTAATAATCAGATTATTCCCCTGGGTTCAGGAATGGAAACATATTTATGCTGGTGCCTGCAGACAATCACAGGTTCCTACAGTAAACACTCCTCCCCAAGTGCTTTCTGACCATATTTAAGAAATATAGCTTTTCTCATTGGGACTACTGAGAAAATAAACTGGAGTTCTATTTTGAGAATTCAAAGTACATACCATTCATGCAAACCAAAGAACACACATTTGTTCAATGACCTAGCCCACTACTTCATAGTTATAAAATGTGGAAAAGAAGTCGTAAGTCTCATACCAGCAGTACAACTGCACAACTCCCTAGATCCTTCCCTAAAGACCAGGACCTATTTCCTATCATCAATATATTAAATCCATAAAACATCCTTGAGGGTCTATCGTCTGTGTATGGCTCTGCCTTGCCAACATTTACCATCAAACCACTATATTTGCACAACTTTTCTTTCTTACCCTAAATATTGCACTACCTCTTTCCTACCTATGTCAAATGAAATTAGGAAACAATTATTTTGTAAATTGCCGAGTACTCATTATAAAATGTTTTATCTTTTATCCTAACTACCTTAAGTTTTCTGTTCAATTTAATTGTCAGCTTCCTGAGTTCTAGGGGATTCCATTTTATCCACATTTGTAATCCTCCTGATAATATTATATGATGTTCCTCAAAGGCAGGAATTCAGGGCTCCTATGTCATTGTTTCCTCTATGTCTTAATTTTTTATCTTACGAAAGTTCTACAAATATTAAATGATTCAAATCAGAACTGTTTGGGCAGAGAGAGAGAGAGAGCTGTAGATCTGCAGAGATGGATTGACAGATAGATCGATAGATCAATAAATAGATTGATCGATAGATAGATAAGCTGGAGATGTGTATCTCTCCAGAGTCAGAGACCATGGCCTCTATTCTGTTCTTCTTTACTTTGCATACATTCTAGGAGAGTTTATTCATCCTATTTCTACAGAAGATGGTGCTGACAGTAGAACTCTCCCTTTTCATCAGGTTCTGTTTGAGATAGAATTGAGCAGCTTGAGCTCTGCCAAAATCTCTTATTGACTCACCCTCAGTCTCCCCATTACACACAAAGCAAAGTAGTTTGAAAGAGTAGATTTCAGTTAGCAAACATAAGTTAATGAACAAACCTACATAAAAAAATTCAGATTTGAAAACGTTTTATTTCACCTATGGCATATGCAGACAGAACTCCAAAATTGACGAAATTGAAATTATTTTCTCACCAAAAGGTTGCTATTTGCATTTTAATCAACCAGAGAAGTTTTGCAAAATCTTTGAAGATGAAATACCTTACTGACTTCATGTGGGGAAAGTCAATTGGGTGCAGGAGAGCTTCCAAAGAAGGTGGTTCAAACTATCTTTAATTTGTCCCCAAGTTTCAAGCTCTGTTTCAGAAATTCTACCAAGTTTCAGGGTGAAATAAGGAAATTTCCCTTCCCTCTAGCCAACTATTTCATTACACTTCTTAAAATTTTTTCTTCCCCTTAGAAATTGAGTCTTTTGTATTTATAAATGACCTTGTACTTTCCACTATATACTTTGTAGACAAGAAAACAGTCTTCTGTTGCCAGGTTTTAAACAATTCTTGTAGAGAAGAAAAATAAATTCAGCCTGAGTTTCTGTTTATATTTATTTTCCTAGAATTCATCCCTAATAGGTATTTCTAGTTGTACTTTCCAAAGGTTAAAATGACAAAAGAAATGAAAATGCAGTTTTGGAATATACTAATGCAATTATTTTAAATTATATTTAGGTAATTTCTCTGAATAGTCTAACTGGCTTAAAGGACTCACTAGAGATATGAAATATAAAATCTGTTTCTTTAAATAAACAGAAATATAAAAACTGTTTCTTAAATAACATTTTACTTCGTAATGTACTGTATTCTTGCATTTCATATTAAGGCGGCTTGTTAGAATTATTATTTAGAATATAAGTTTGACATGAACTATGAGTCTGGACTTTTTCTAAAGGTCATTTTCAAAGTTTTTTATTAAACTACCCTATACATGCTTGACAGGGAGATATTAATTAATAAATCTTACATTAGTGAAATTTTTTGAGTATTTATTTTTCTTTTATAAAAGTTGACAACAGCAGTAGGGATTCAAAAACAGGATAGAGTGAATATATAAGGCAAAATCTATTCCACTGAATAGTCTTCCACTTAAATGCTTATGCACTAAAACGGTGGATTGTTCATCTTTACAATTTTACTAGTTGTCATATTTCCAAGATAAAGTGGGTTCCTAAAAAAATTCTCAAAGTGGCCTCTTCAGATTAATCAGGGAGAAAATCATTCATGGGTCAATTACAGCTGAGCCACTGGTCCTACTGTGGGTCAGGATGTCGCCAACTCTGGCTCACGTTACTGACATATCCATGTAAAATCAAGTCAGCTCCTCTGCTGCCAACTTCCATCCTCCCCAGTGAAACAAAACAGAAAGGGTACCTAGCAGAAGTTCCACTGCCACTTACCCTCTTAAAGTCAAATTTCAGTCATTCTGGGATGCATATGTTTCTATTTCCTTTGAACAGTGTCTCCAGATTTAGGTCCTAACAGTATGGAAGTACCTAGTATAAACAGAAGGCTTTTTAAAGACTTTTTTAATTCTTGAGTTTTTTCCTAAAAGAAACTGAAAGCATTTTCGTGTTCTTTGTGATCCAATATTTGCCAAGTTAGAAAATCATTCATGTCCTGAAAATCTCAGCTATATCCTTTCCCAACCCTAAAAATGAAGAAGTATCCACTGCCTAGATTTTTCTGCCACTACCAAGCAAAATTTAAATATTAACAATTAAAAGCATTAGTTTTTTATGATTTATTAGTCAAGTACTTTTCTTTGGAGAAACTAAAAGTTCTTCAAATGTAGAATCACATGGGCCCTCCCTTCTAAGTGAGGAAAGCAAAAGCCAGTTTTTCAAATTTGATCTCTTGACATAGACAAAGGGTAACTCAAATGCTGAAAGATGATTGGCCAGCATCAAAAGTAGCAACAGAACTCAAACAAATCCACAGACCCGGGGGTGGGCTTCTTCACAAACAGGCTGGTCCTTCAAGACCAGTTTAGATGCCAGGTATTTTCATCTTTAACCTGACTAGCCAATTTCAGCTACCGAGGAAAGAAATCTAATGCATCACATACAAATTTGAGAATATAAAAATTATTAAATGCATGGCTGAATTCAATTTACTAATGACTTTTTGATCTTTGAAAGATGTAACTGGAAGAAGCAGCCCTCAATTTCAAACAGAAATATTGCTACTGTTTCCCTTCCCTGATGATGCTAAACTGCATAGTATTTCTAATTAGGATGAATGTTTTCTTCCACTTTCAATATGGACCAAATGACTCCCATGATAATTAAGGACTGACAAAGACTTTGGAATAAAGTCCCAAAAATTTTTCCTAGAAATCTAATTTTAGCAAACAGTGGTATTCTCTGACTGAGTGTATGGAAACCCTTCACTCACTTAGCTGAGTCATTGGTTTAACCCCTGGACATACTGGAAGCCTTCTATCCACCCTACTCAACCCTGGCTCTCCATCTCCTGTCCTCCAATTCCCACCCTCAATGCACCCAGATTGGATCTTTGGCGTCCATCTGTCTAGGGGAGGTGGCGAAGATGTGCAGCCTGAGAAGGACTAAGCTTGAGGTGCAATCTTAATATATTCCTGATGCCCTTCAAATACAGATTCTTCAATCTTTAAGAAGCTAGTGATTTGGAGAAAAGAGCTAAGCAAAAGGAGACCACAAAGAGAAAAAAACAACTGAAAATTATTATTAAACTTGATCACTTTATTGAACACTTAAAATGTACTTAGTATTTAGAGAGCAAGATTTACAAATTGTGTCAACATTCTACTTTCTTCATTAATGTGTATGGAACTCTTTACGTAGCTAACTCTCCAGTCTTTTGGTCTGAGACCCAGAGCCTCATTTACATTAGTATAACTCACCTTCACCACAGATACAACATGGTCTCAGCCTAAACTGTCATCTTTCTCTCAAAGCTCATGCCCCTGAACTTATTGAACTACAACCTTAAACTTTAATGCACAAGCAGTAACCCTCTCCAAGGTGATTGACTGTAAACTCTTTGAGGGAAGAAACCATAATTTAGATTTTTTTTAAATCCCTCATAGAAACTAATCCTTAGTACTTTGACATTAAGAAAGTGTTTAGTAAATATTTGTCAATGAGCAAATCAAAAATAGTTAAGTATATAACTTAAAATAAGTATTTGGCTAAATTTTCACAACTTGATTACTTGGGTGGCTTAACATACTCTTTGATTCCTGTAATACAGACCTGTTTTATAAATCTTCATCAAAGCTAACAAAATTTTGGCAAACTTAAATTAAACCACCTTTTATTTCCTCCATATGCTCTAAGATGCAAGTGACAATTAGTCAATTGGACAAATGAATATGGATTGTTTATAAACAGGATAATTTGAGTAGGTGAAATAGAGAATGATTTAAAAAAAACACTGCCCAAATATAAAATTCATGAGTTTAATAACTATTTAGTTTTCTACTGGTAGAAGCTAAAAATTTTACTTCTGTAGTTACATGAAAACACTTTAAAACTTCAGTTTATAAAATGCAATAATTTGCAATTTCTACTTTTCAAGGGAAGAAAAAAAAAAGATTTCATTTGTAACATATTGTAAGCCATCTGGGTAATAGGTAGAATTGAATTCACATTGTCCTAATATTAAACTATTTTTTTACTGGCTCCTGCAGAAGTCATTTCTTCTAATTGAAAAAATGAGTTAATATTTGAGAACACTCTATTAGTATAAAAATAGACTAAAGCCAGGTGCTTTACATACATTACCTCATCTTATCCTCCCAGAAGCACAATAAATGACTAGTTCCATTTTAGTGCTCACAGAATAATGGTCCAAATTACTAACTAGAGAATGGCAGAAAGGGTTTGACTTCAATCCCTAATTTTTTCCACCTTCTCATGATGCTCCTTTAAATAGTGGGTATCAATTTTTAGCACTATTTGAAAATGTCCTTCACAGACTCACAAAGACAGAAGGTAGAATGGTGATTACCACAGGCCAGGGGGAGGAAAGAATGGGGAGTTACTGCTTAATGGGTGAAGAGCTTTAGTTTGGGATCATGAAAAAGTTCTGGAGATGTACAGTTTCACAATAATGTGAATGCACTTAATGCCATTAAGCTGTACATTTAAAATGGTTAAAATGGTAACTTTATGTCATGTATATTTCACCACAATAAAAAAGTAGCATTCAACATCATACCCATTTTGTTGGTATCCTACAAATTTTATAATTTTAATTCAGAAGGCTTTTAAATCACGTTATATGATTGTCATAGTGGGAAATTTCAAGATTATCTGAAGCTGCATTTTGAAATAATGATAAATATGATAAACATGTTTAAATGCAAATACTGTATCACCATAACTGATACTTTTTTATACCACTCACTAGAATCTCATTAGATTCTTTCACAGAGTTTGTTTTTAAAATTATATTTTATATATTTTTAAAAATTCTTTGTATTTTATAAATTTTATTTATAGTTTATAAATGTAAACTAAGGGAAAACTCTGAAAGATATTAGTCCATTTATTGCTATAGTCCAACATCAGTATGTTTAATTAAATTAGTTAATAGTAAATAAGCCTTTATCATCTGGTCTGTTTTTTATTATTTAATCAAAGTATCTCCTTTATTCTTGAATATTCTAAATTGGTATTACTATCGGGTTTTCCTATGAAGAAAGGTTTCATTAGAGCAGAAAAGACAAAAATATATTAAAAAATAAAATAGCAAGCTAAGTTAATTCAACCATTCTCAAGAACTTATTTTTAACCAATGTAGCTTGCAGTGTTTTTCATCTTCATATTTGAGAGGTTCCAGTTTCAAGTTTTTTGTCACTGTTAGGTTTTATGAATTTATATTTAATATTTATAAATGAATGAATGCAGACCATGAATTATTGTAAGATCTCATATGTAGTACCTGCCTAACTATTAATGAGGACTAGGTTATAAAGGGCAACTACTGTCACTTATGGGGGGAAAAAATGTGTCCTATAGCATGGAAAGAGCACTAGATGATTGATGGCTATAGCAGAATAGACAGAGGCCAGCCAAGCTAAAGAAACAAGCAGAACAGTGTGCAGCTCCAAATCATGGCTGCTTCCCAATTGCATGGTGCAAACACAGTAATTCAGTCTTAACAGGCAAATTAAAAGCAAAGCATTATTAATCACGCAGTGAACAAAAACATTTGGTTAAACTAACAAGCACCACTTAAAATAGAACAGCAAAAATCTACATGTTTTTTGAAAATTCTCAAGGCAAAAACATCTAACTAGAAAAGAAAAAAACTCAGTTTAACTGAGTTAAATTCTTAGTGTAAAATAAAAGACGCATTTTAATGACTTAAATAATGCAAAACTTCAATATAATACAGGATGAAATAATGCAGAATACCAGAATTACTTTTAATTTTAGCACCATGAACACCAGTATGTGACAGGTAGTGATACAGAGTATGGTTCTTAAGGCTAACTCCCTGGGTTCAAATCCAGGCTCCAGATTGACTTACCAGCTTGGTAACCAAGCTATTCTTTGTTTGATTCTGGAGAAAGTTTAGGAAGAAATTCAGTTCCTTAAGAAAAATCTGTTCCTGTACTGTTACCTGTATTTTACCCAATCACCTACAGGTAGGATTGCCAGTTTTAACAAATAAAAATATAAGATGCCCAGTTAAATCATATAAACAATAAATAATTTTTTCATAAGACATACTTACACTGAAAAAAAGTTACTTACCTGAAATGCAAGTTTTCTGTTTTATTGAAAAATAACTGGTACACATCATTGTATAAGGTATACAGCATAATAGTTTGATTTACATATATTGTGAATAATTACAATAGGTTCAGCTAACATTAATCTTCTTATATAGATACACAATAAAAAGAAAAGAAAGAAAAAAGAAAAAATATGTTCCTTGTAATGAGAACTCTAAGGATTTCTCCTCTTAACTTGCCTACATATCGTGCAGCAGTGTTAGCTGTGGTCATCCATGGTGTATGTTACATCCCTAGTACTTATCTTATAACTGCAGTTTGTACTTTTTGACCACCTTCATTCAATTCCCATCCCTCTACCTTCTACCTCTGGTAGCCACAAGTCTGATCTCTTTTTCTATGAGTTTGATTTGCATTGGCTTTTTTTTTTTAGGGGACGGGTTTGTTTTTCTAGACTCCCCATGTAAGTGAGACCATACAGTATCTGTCTTTTTCTGTCTGATTTATTTCACTTAGTATAATGCCTTCAAGTTATATCCATGTTGTCACAAATGGCAAATTTCCTCATTTTTATGGCTAAACAATATTCCTATATATATATAATAGAAACATATATAAAATACCACAACTTATTTATCCATTCATCCACTGAAGGACATTTAGGTTGTTTCCATTTCTTGGCTATTATGAATAATGCTGCTATGAACATGTGGGTGCATATATCTTTTTGAGTCAGTTGAAATGCAAATGTAACTGGGAATCCTGTATGTTGCCTGACAATCTTACATACAGTCCTTCTGCCAATACTATACTTTCTATTTTTCATTCTTCTACTTAGCAAACACACCGTAATGATAACATCATAGATCATACTTTGTGCTATATGGCATGTAATTATCACAATCAGCTGGCAGCTCATGTAAAGAACTGTAATAGATTCAACAGGATTCCTAACTTTTGAAAGAAAGCAGTAACCATTTATAGAATTATTTTAGGACAGTTAAAGACACTCTGTTTCCAGCCATTCTTGATATGCTTCTTAAAGAGGCATAACAGCTCTTAGTATTTGCTTTTACCCAAATGGCAGTGACTAGAATATTCAATTATGGATTTACGGACATAATTAAAATTGATCAAGGCAATCAATCATCTGCCCATACAAGTGTATTTCACATCACTATGTGGACACTTTAACAAAGGTTCCCTCAACATGTTAAAGCTGTGAGAAGTTTTAAAAGATTTATTCTAAACATCCAAATTACCATTACTGAATGTTTTTTCAAAATCCATACTTGATTGCTAAATCATAATCATCCAGGCATAAGAATTTTTATATCCTATGCTAGATAATAATTCTACTTAATCAAACATATATATTAAGTTAGCAAAAAATTAAAACTTTGAATCTCATTTAAAAATTCAGAGCCATTAAAATAAAATGTTTTGTTTTGCTTTTCACTGTCAGTTTTCTTAAGTTTTGAGTTCAGAGGTAATTTTGGTCATCAAAATATTGCAACAACATAAAAAAATCTTTTATGTAGTATTTATACTATTCCAAAGATATTTGACAACAGCCATCAGATAAACCGATCAATCTCTTACACAAAGTTTCATTAAAAATAGCAACATCACTGAATTACTGATATTTTCAAAAGGTCTATTTACTCCAAACTAATGAGAACAAATCTTCCAACCCAGTTATAACAATATTACAGAAAAATAGTAGTGACAAACTTCACTATTCACCTTTAAAGCATGACCTAAATGATTCAAACTCAAGTTATTAATAATATTTGTCATGCTAGATATAGAATATTAGCTAAATGAAGCTTTATTTCCTCCCTAATACACAAACACACGTCTTAATCTGTGAGAGTAACAGACATGTAGATTTGGCTACACAAAGATCAGCAAGCTAAAACAGAAAGCAGTTACATTCCCTGTGAGTCATCATATTCTATTGACTAAAAATCACAATTTAAGGAAATTCTGTAGCCAACTAAACACTTAACAGCAGTGCCATGACCATTTCGGGAACTTCAGAAAACAATATAATTCTTGAAGAGTGAATATCTGGCGACTTTTCTAAACTAGATCATAATCTGAAGAAACAATAAACTTAAGATCCAACAGAGTCCTTTTTCATATGCTACACTGAATAATTTTTTAAAAACCAACCCCCCCAAAAAAAGGTTTTCCGAAGTTTAATGGATTTAATAATGCCTTAATATCATGGGGTACCCATTATTCATTTAATTGCCAGCACCTAGATTATTTTATTATATCCTCTTGTCAACTATGAGCTTCTTTCTCTTCCAACCTCCCTTGTTCAATGCTTCTGAAAATATTTTTTTTTCCAGCTGTGCCACTTTCAGAGAAGGCACATTGAGAATAAGAACAGTAACATATACCGAGCGGCAATGGGCAGGGCTCTACGCTTTATACATAGGGTCATCTCATAGAACGGAATGTGAGAGTAGGAAGTGGTGGGAGATGGAGCCAGACAGGTAAAAAGGGTCTGTATTGTATAGGGTCTCCTGAACCACATGAAGGAATTTGCACTTTATTCATAGGGCAGTGGGAAGTGATCAAAGTTTTAAGCAGGAAAATGGTACAATTGGATTTGCCTTTTAGGAATATGACTCTAGCTTCTATTCTGGATAATAGATTAGTAAAAAGAAGGTGGTAGGAGGCAGAAGGCCAGCAAGGTAGATGCTATGGTGATAGACGCTAAGCATGGAAGTAGCCAGAACTAAAGCAGCCGTGAGAAGTATTGAGGAGGTAGAACCAAGAGAACATGGGAATAGATTGGAGATGATGGGAGAGAGAAGGAGGGAGCCAAAGACAACATCCAGATTGCTAGCAGAGGCAACTGAGGGCACGGTGGTGCTATTCCTGAGATGGGGAACACGGAGAAGGACAAATCTGGGGTGTGAAAATACCCAGCAAACACAGGTACAGGCCTGGAGGGATTCATTTATTCAATAAGTATTTTTAGGCATTTAGCCTGGAGCACAGTACAATACCCTATTTTTGTAACAACTACTTTCTATCTGAGATTATAATTTTAATACATTGGGTATAAACTATATCTGCCTCACTTTTGAATTTCTATATTACAAAGTATAATCTTGTCACAAATAACAAAAGCATCAATGAACAAATGAATGAATCAATCATTAAAAGTAACTTTGCCAAATGTATTACAGCTTGAAAAAAATTTTGATGAGCTTTGCCAAAAAGGCTGTTACTAGAGTCAAATTTCAATGGCCTTGGCACCGCAACAGAGACGTTAAGCATACTAAAGATTTAATAATATAAAACATTGAATAATGAGATACACGGCCCACATCTTCCTGGCCCTGGCATGTGTATTACTATATATCAACCCAATTTTTCAGTATTTGAATAAAACAGTCAAAATCTGTCATAACTAAGAAATTCCTTTATATATAATTACCTAAAGAATTAACATTGCTTTTATTTTAGTTGTATCTCACAGAATGAGGTACAGGTAGATGACAGGGCTAGGACACCAGACATGGCCCACATTCACACATATTAACCTAAGCAATTGTGGGCAAGTCATTTTCAGATAACAGAAAGATAATGTGACTGAATGAATGTCATACATGGCTTGATTAAGAGATTGTGGCAGCCAATAGGACTGCATATCATAACACTAGTACACTGCTGTTGGGAGGTTGGGTGAAAAACCACGAAGGAAATATTGACCACTGCCACTGGGAATGTATATAAACCATGTCTTTAAAATTTCTGTAGTTACAGACGTTTCACTACCAGCTAATAAGCAGTATTTTTTGTTAGAGATGTTGCTAGTTAAATGGATTGCCAAGTCTTCTCTTTTTAGGTACAGCCTAATATATATCTTAGATATATCTATATAGGTATATTTATTATATTCCTCACCTCCAGGCCATACAGCAAATTTGCAGATCACTGTAACTCCCACTTTACCAACAAAGAAACTGATGCTCAGAAAAATTTTAATACTTTCTCATGATCACAAAGTTAGTAAGTAGCAAAACTGAGCTTCCAGTGTCCCAGATCAAATTCTCAAGTCTGTGTCCCCTTCCCTGCCCAAGCTGTCTCCCAAAGATTTAAGTTCCTATTAAGGAAAGTGAACCTAGTAATGGTAGGTGCATTAACTCAGGTAAAGGATCCTGTAGGAATGTGGAAGAAAACGTCATCTTGATTCAATTTTGGGAGAGAAATAAATCAAGTATATGCCTAACACTTAGAGCTACAGAAGACACCAGTAAAGTCTAAAATGTGGTCTCTCTCTTTAGAATTGGTGAGAATAAACAAAGGGTGCTGTTATTTCCCAGGGTTTATAGGATAGTTTCTAATTTAGTTCCTTCTTGTCAAAATCAAGGTTATGGCTGAGAAGCTCAGAGAATATTGCCCATATGATCTACTGTAAAGACTTACAGCTTTAAACTTCCAAGAATACTGGCTCCTCAATTAAGTTTACTGGGAGTGGAGGTTATGACTGGGCCCAGTGTCATTCAGCAGCAATACATTATCTCTAGTTCAGATGGAATCTATGATTGGTTTGCACAAGGATTTCAGCCAAAATTCCAATTCTTTCAGGATGTCTTAATAAAGGAAAATACAGATCCAGCAATTCCACATCTGGATATTTATCTGAAGGAAACCAAAACACTAACTTGAAAAGATATCTACACCCTCATGTCCACTGCAGCATTATTTATAGTAGCTAAGATATAGAAACAACCTAAGTGCCCACAGATGAATGAACAGACAGAGAATTTGTGGTATATATACCATGGAATATTATTCAGCCATAAAAAGGAGTTCCTGCCATTCATAACAACATGAAGGGCTCTAGAGGGTATTACGCTAAGTGAAATAAGTCAGACAGAGAAAGACAAATACCATATGATCTCACTTACATGTGGAATAAAACAAACAAAAAACCTGAACTCATAGATACGGAGTACAGATTAGATTGGTGGTTGCCAGAGGCGGGGCAGGGGGTGGTCTGTGAATGTGGAATGAAGAGAATGGGTGAAGGTGGTTAAAAGGCACAAACTTCCAGTTGTAAACTAAATAAGTCAGGGGAATATAATGCACAGAATGGTGACTATAGTTAATAATGTTATATTTGAAAGTTGCTGAGAGTAGATCTCAAAAGTTCTTATGATAAGAAAAAGAAAATTTGTAACTATACGTGGCGATGAGTGTTAACTAAACTTATTGTTGTGATCATTTCACAATATATGCATATATCAAAGCATTGTGTTGTACACCTGAAACTAGTATAATCTTATGTGTCAATTATATCTCAATTTAAAAAAAAAAAAAAGACAGAAGCTGTGTTTAAGTCTAAGGAGTATAAAGAGAGAAGTAGAAAATGTATCTTTTATATCTTCTTCCATCCACTGACCAGCACGTCTCTCATAAGAGCTTGGCAAGTGGCAACCCCTAAGCAAGAAGACTAGCAGGAAGCTCCTCAGATTCTCAGCAGCCTTGGTCGGAAAGGCTGCAGAAAAAAAAAAAAAAGATAGCACTGCCCCTTTATTGTACTGTTACTCATAGTAAATTGAGTAATAGCTGCCAATTTTATGGTTCACTTCTTTCCTTAATGTTAAGGATTTATTTTAATATTAGTCATTATTTATTTAAGGCCCCCATTTTTACAGAACATTATGCCTTCTCCTTTTATTAATTTTTTTAACTTTTTTTTTCCAGAGGGGAGGTAATTAGGTTTATTTACTTATTTATTTTCAGTGGAGGTACGAGGTATTGAACCTAGGACCCTGCGCATGCTAAGCACGCACTCTACCACTAAGCTACACCCTCCCCCATACCTTCTCCTTTTAGAGACCACAAACCGAACAGTTTGAATGAGTTCTTGTTTTTAAGGAATTTACAATCTAACAAGGAAAACAGAAGCTTAAACATATAGAAAACCTGAGTCTGAGTCAGACATGATTTTTAAAAATATTTTTAGTCAAATTTTCACTCACATCTTGCTTATATTCACAAACTTTCCCAAATATGAGCCTAATTCCAGAAGAAAAAAAGAACTTGGAAGTAATTAGCTGTGAGAGGTTTTTGTTTAATAAAAGCAAAGATTTAGTTGAATTGTAAGATGAAATTGAAATTTGAAAGGTTTAATCTAAATTAATGAAGAAGCTATTTCTAATAGATGCCTTTACTAAGTTTTAGGTGTTCCTTAAGGCTGAGTGTGTGCCAAGGTGGAGGTTATGGGAGCTTTTTTTTTAAATTTCAATCAACTAGAAGCAAGAAAAAAGAACCCACTACATACTGTTCATTAATAAAAGATTTTTAGACAAGAGAATAATCAAAGCCGAGCACACAGCTCTATGTCAAATGTGGTAAATACTTAACAGTCATTTGCTGAACTAAGTAGAGTTACATTAAATTCATATATAGCTCATTCTTTTCCTCTAGAATTTGAGGAAGTTGAAACCCGTATTTGCACAAACTTGACCCTCTGTCAAAAACTGTACAATTGTCTGGTCAAGAAGGGGTATAGTGGGTAGTAATTACATACACTGCTGGTTGGTTTACAGAACTTTTTTGGTAGGGATGGGAATCTTTGTTTTTTAATGATTAGTGACTATATCAACTAAAATCTGTGCATTTTTCTTTGTAATGCTGCAAGAAATTAGAGAAAAAATGGTAACTGACCTCTACAACTCCAAAGACCAGGAGCAGAGACATTGGAGTCCCATCACTTTAGAAAGGTGACCACTCCAACCCTAATCAGGTTATACACAGCAGCCAGGAGACAGGTTTTGCTCCATGACTCAAAGATTCCAGTCTCTTCAAAGCCCTCTGTGATCAAAATCTTAAGAATTATTTTTACTTAATGATTCCTTTATGTCTCTAAAAAGTCCTGACAATCTGTATTTCAACATTTGTCTCAGATTTTATCTTTTCCATTTCCAAATCATAATAACCAGTATTTATTGATTGTCTACCATGTGCCAACTACTTAGCTAAGTATTCTACATGAATCCTCTCATTTAATCCTCCCAACCACCCTATGAGGTAGGTTCTACTACAGTAATGAAACTGAGGGAGGGCCAAAGAGATTAAGTAACATGCCTGATGTCATATAGCTAATAAACTGAAAATCAGCTCTGAAAATCAATTCTGGTAGTTCATTTCCAGGGCCCACTCTTTTAACAGCAGTGCTACATTACCTCTTGAACTTGAAACCTAATTCTGGAAACTTCTAGCCAGTCTCTTAATCCCTAATTTATCTCCATTGTTTCACACAGTAATTAGGAAAATCTTTCTTTACTATTTTTTTTTACCAATTATCTTCCCATTTAAGAAAAATACAGTGGCTTTATATATCACATTAAATTGAATACAGTTTCCATATCAAACCTGCCTTCAATCAATGCATCAGATCCTCCCAAATTTAGAAGCATAGCATCTGGAATACAAGGACAACTTGCTGAACTGCTGTCAGCGGAACATGTTAGGTTTTTTTCTTTCTGGAAGGAAAATTCCCCTGATGATTATATTCATAGAAACATAGCATCCAGAAAAAGGGAGGTAAAACAGTCGACTACGGTGGATCACAGTGCATCTAGTGTGACAACAATGTTGTAGTCTAAGAACAACAATTTCAACGAAACACTGACAATCAGAACACATCATTTATTTGCTGTGTGAATCTGAGCAAGTTATTTTACCTGTCTGTCTCTCAGCCTCCTCATCTATGAAAGTAGGGTAGACATCCCCTTCCCACTTCAGAAGCCTAGTGAGAATTATATGAGTTAACATACGTAGAGTGCTTGGAAGATTGTCTGGAAGACAGTAAGCACTCAGTAAATGTCAAGGGTTATTATTGCAGTGGGAATGTGGAAGGAGACATTCATATAACTCCCTTCAAATGCATCAAGAGTTGTCACATGAGCACTTAAACTTACTCTTTCTAGCTCCTGAGGTAGAAATCAGACTGCCTAGAAAATGTATCAGAGAAGACTTTGATTTGGACTCAACAGAAGAATTTTTTTCAAACAGTGAAAGCAGCCTGAAAATGGAATTGGCTCCCTTGTAAGAGAAGGGGGCTCCTTGCTGACTGGAGGCCAATAACCACACCTCTACAGGGGCTCCTCCTCTGGTGTGGTTACTGCACCTGACACCCTCCCAAGGCTCACCCAAGACAGTCCATCAGATTCTTCCCACCATGTGCGGCACGTCATAGTCACACAAAACATCCAGGATTGTCCTTGTTTGAGGTTGTTTTTGTGTTTCACATATAGTATGAATTTACAAGTCAAGATGAAAAGCGCAGTTCATGTCAGTGAAACATAATTTTGAAGTTAACGGATTCATACTGGTATTGAAATAGGACCTCGTAGCACATAAGCTGCGGTCTCATCAGTTGCCTGACCCAGCTCAAACAATGTGAAGCCCAAAACATATCAGAGTAATGTTTAACTCCCTTATATCACAGAATATTTTTATTCCTTTTCCAAGTTAAGAATATATTCCATGACTAATTATTTTAATCTTAACAAAATTTACAGTCTCTTTTTCTTCATTTTATTAATAAGAATCTCCTAAACTTTAAGCTGAGCACATGACTACCTAGGTAGAGATTACATTCCCCAGCTGGGCGTAGCCATATCACTAACAGGCCAGTACAATAAAAGTAGAAGTGATAAGTGCAATTTACAGATAATTTCCTTAAAAGAAAGCTACTTGCCCTCCACTTTCTTTTTCCCCTTTTTTTATGGGACAGAAGGGGGATATGTTGGTGGGCCAGCTTAATCAAAGGGACAAAACAACATCTTATAGGATGCCCAAAAAGAAGACAAAAGGAAACTGGATACCTGAATTACTTTAGGGATCAGAACCACTTACCTAATTCAGAATAATCTGCTTAGTTATGAAATGTTACTTACTAGAGGAATAAACTTCTATCTGTTTAAGCCAATATATGTTTGTTAGAGCAACTTCACCTCCCAATAAATGCAAGTATTATATAAATATGGAAAGTAAACTCTCTCATTTCAAAGGCTCAGAGATTCGTGTATAAATATTCTCAGCTAAATTCCTCTTTTAATAAATACTTTTAATAGTGAAATTTAAAATTCTGATGTAGTTTGAGCCAGCCATTTAAAGCAAACAATGCTTTTGTTTGTCTCACCAATGATACATTTTCTGGAAGCTGGAAACAGACTAGTTTATGAAGGAAAAGACCCAAATGATAAAAGAAAAAGAGTACTTGAAGAAAACTACAAAAATAGTCCCTCAAAGGAAATAGCACCAAGATCCTTATAGGAATGAGACAAATAATCTACCTTAGTCATCTACTTGTCCTTTAAAGTGCTCAAATAATTTTCAACTGTAAAAACTAAAAATCAAAATTGAAATCATGAATAAGAATTCAGAAGGATTCAAGACATAATCAGAGTGACACAAAGTTAAGCTTTTATGTCCATAAGATACTTCAGAGCAATGGTTTATATCTTGTAAGAAAGTAGATTTTTAAAAGATAATCAGATATTAGGCAGAGTTGTTAAAGGACTTAAGTCACAGTTTAGTTACCTCCACATTTTTCTTGAAGGGGTTCAGAACAACAAAAATACCTGGTGCAGAGTTTTCATTTTATATAAATAAATATTTACTATTTACACCCAGGATTTTTTTAAATTTTGATTTCAACTCTTTAAATTTTATTTAATGCCACTAAACCCAACCTATCCTCAGTTGATCCCAATGTCAGCAGAGAATACCATTGTTCTCTTCTGGCTTTTAACAGGCTTCATACAATGGAAAACATTCCATAGGTTGGTCTGTCCATTAAACCAGATAATAATTGGTTCTCTATGATGTAGCTTGCCTGGAAATTACTCTTTAATATATACACCACTGAGGAAATGTGGGTTTATTCTTATTTTAACACCTTGCATTGCCTTACAGGCTGGAAACCCCCTTCCTCTGACAGTATACACAGGAGCACAATAATGACTCGAGGCTCAGGTAGGTGTGTACTTTGTGTATGGCTGTATGAGTAGCTTCTAAAATATGAATCTTCTGAGGAAACTTATTCAAGATAGTTGAAAGAGGTAAAATAAAGAACTGATTTCACACACTAGTCACCAGGACTCATCAAAATACCTCTAAAAGGAAACATAAGACCCACATTTTAACCACAAAAAATTCCTCTGTCTGGACCATCATCCCTTCATTCCAATTATAAATTATGAAGTTTTATACTTTTAACAGTGAAGAAAGTAGAGGACATCTGCCCAAATAGATCAGTTGAATCAATTTTTTCCTGGAGAGTTTTCAGAAGTATATTCTACTCAGAGCCAAATCAAATGTATAAGAATGTTGTGAGAACCTGAAAGCCGTTCTTCAATTCTTGTAAAGGTCATATTAAGAATAAAATCCAAAAATCTGAATCCCTTTCTTCATAAATTTTATGAGATCATAAAAAGTTGGAAGATGTTAGTACCAGGTCTCCACCAATTTGCTTTACGACTTGAGGAAGTCAATAACCCCTCTAAGTCTCAGTTTCTAAATCTATAAAGAGGTGGATTCAACTATTATGAGGTAAACTCTAAGGATTCTTTTAGTTTAATTTTCTATTAAAGCTCTATATATTAAAGTATAAAAAGTATATCATGTAAAAATGCAAATGCAATTAGAAATGAAATGTTCCTAAAATTCATAAATTAATTATTTTCCATTAAAACTACTATCAAAATCCTAAAATTTAATGCCATGAACTGTTCATAATGATAACAAATTACATTTTTATTTAAAGAATCTAATAAAATTCATCCATAATGGGAAAAAATCATCACTACAACAATGACTTTGTTCTGAAACTAGGATATGACAGAGTAATGGTCCCCAAAGAGTTTTATGTCCATTTCCCCAGAACCTGTGAATATGTTAGGTTCCATGGCAAAGGGGAATTAAGGTTACAGATGGAATTAAGATTACTTATCAACTGATTTTAAAATAAGAAGATTATCTTGGATTATCTGGGTGAGCCCAGTGTAATCACAAGGATCCTTAAATATGAAGAGGAAGACAGAAAAGTTAGAATGGGGCACAGTGAAAACTAAAAGTTAAAGGTGGGTGTGATGTAAGAAAGACTCCACCAGCAGTTGCTAGCCTTGAAGATGGAAGGTGCCATGATCCACAGAATGCAGCAGATTCTAGAAGCTGAAAGGGGCAATAAAATGGATTTTCCCCTAGAACCTCCAAAAAGGAACACAGCCCTGTCAATAACTTGATTTTAGCCCAGTAAGACACATTTCAGACTGTAGACCTCTAGATGGTAAGATAACAAATTTGCGTTCCTTGAAGACACTAAGTTTGTGGTAATTTGCTAAAGCGAGAACAGAAAACTAATATTTAGGGCACCTAAAAGGTAGGTTTTGAAGAGTAAGACACCCAAGCCTGCACTCCAGAAGGTATGCCTAAGCGGTCCCCGCAAATCTATTGCTGTTGCTCAGATCCCTCTGACTTTCATCTTAAATGAAATATGTGCACCTAACCCAATAAATGGTGGCTGCTTTCACTGCAGAACAATGCAAGACTGAGCCACCTTAACTCTGTCTTAACCCTGGTCCCATGCAACCAAATCAATATATTCTTAAATCACTGTTTGGGGTTTTTTTGTTTTTTGGTTTTTTGGGGGTTTGTTTTTTTGTTTTTTTTTTTAAATTTAGAGTACTAGGGGTTGCAGGTTTGAGGGATAAAGAAAATAGAGAGAAAAAAATTCTGCCCTTTCCCACCCCCACCCTACCATACACACACATACTTAATATCTGTGAGACCCGGAACAAGCCTCCCTACCTCTCAGAGCCTTGACTTCCTTATCTGTAAGGTTGAAATGATAACCCTAGCCATTTCTTGCCAGATTGTTATAAGAATTTAAAATAATGTAAGATCCTGGTAACGTTAGTGCCTGTTACTCTATATCATGAAATTGTAAAAGAACCCTCCATTACCTATTCATGGTATCATACACGATCTCCTAATGGCTCCTGGGGAGAAGGGGAGAGATGGTGGGCAGCCATGCTTAGTAAATGAAAGGGTAGAATTAGAGAGTGATCTCTAAGCTCTCCCATTCTATAATAATATAATTGGATAATCGGGCAGTCTCAAGCTGCTGGAGCACAAGCAAGTGAGTTTTATTTTTCCCACAACTGCTCTCTCCCAACTATGCCATCTCAGATTTCCCTTGCCCCAGGTACTCCAGTTATTACTAATAACTGAGTTCACTAAGATTCCACAGTGTTTCTGTATCTTTCAGCTATTAGAAGGGTTCTTTCAAGTCCCTAAAAACTCATTTCTACTCATTTTAAAACTTTAATCTCATGTTCAACTCAAGGTCCTCTTTCTACCCCAAAGCCCCCAAAGCAAGTAGATGGTGATGGTGGTGGTTGCGGCTGTGGGTGGGTCTGGTCTACCACTTCTCTGTTTCTCTTCCTCCCTATACTTCCCTTCTAGGGATGGGAAGGGCCACGCTCTCCCCAGAGATGGCATCATAGGGATGTTGCAGGCCCCACTGGGCTGGTTTTCTCTGCTCCTCAGGCTAACATTGAACCAACTGTTGGTTCTCTCTGTGAGGCAGGTATCCAAATGCTGACCATCTGTGGAGCTGCTGGTTCTCCACAGTGCCCTTCTTCCAGCACATTCATCACACTGACTTTAGAGATCTGGCTTGGGCACTGACCACTTCCTCCCAGCCCTTACCCAGCCTCTGCCCCAGCCTTCTGTTACTAGAGTTCCTCTGCTCAAAAGGCTTCTTTGGGTAGGGGCACCAGCAAGATGCCTGACCACCTTCTAAAGTGTTCCCTTTCTCCACACTCAGGACGGCATCAGAGCTCTGACAGTCTGGTAGCTCAGTACCTTACAGAGAAGAGATGGGCATCAGTCCCAACTTCCAGGGAGACTCAGTGGAGAGGGGGACTGCTGCATGCCACCACCATTACCTGCCTAATCTTCTCACTTGATTCTCTTGAGTTCTTTCTCTCTCAACTTCAGAAGGGGTCATGAGCTCTTCCGCACAAAAGGAGGAAAGTAGAAGGAACAGGCTCTCTTCAGGAATCACAACCCCCTTCCAAGGCTACCTCCTCCCTTGAAGTCCTCCTTTTATTTAACTCAGAGACGCAGGGTAGGCAGGAGCAGTAGTGAAGGCTGCCTCTCTATAAGACTGGAAGTGATGGTTGAACACAACAGTTCATGTTCCCCTGAATCTGGAATCTTTTGTCTTTTGTTTTAAGCTGTGATGACTAATTCCAGCACTCACAACTACTTCTGTCCTATTACACCAACTTCTATGACCACTTGTTTATCAGAACCCATTTCTCTGTGCTGGTGACCATGTCATGCTGAAGGTGCAACTATGAAAAATTTCCTTGGACTTTCCTAGGGCTAGGCCTAGAAAAACAGAAAAGCAGACAAGGCTTGTCTTTAATGCCAAGCATTCCCATCACCAACCTAGACCAGTCCTTGCTAGATCCTTCCCAGGAATCTCTAGGCCCAAAGGGCTCTGTGCCGAGCAATTACTGTTGGGCATGTTAAGGTGTGAGGTGTTAATAAGTTAAAAGAATCTCCACAAGAACCAAAAAGCCAAGAAAATCCCAAAAATTTGAGTTCCCAAATGAACAACTTCTGGCAGAAGGATCCAAGTAGAGACATCTGTTGAGCTATTACTCTGTCCATTTATAAATATGATCCCATCTGACTCCATTCTCTTTAACACACATTCATCCTTCTTCCTCTTCTCCCCAAACCACAGAAATCTCAATTTCTGGTCAAATTTAACTGCTAATACTCTGAGTGTGACTTCTCACAGCCCATGCAATTACTTTTGTGACAAAGATAAAGACTATCATCCCACCTGTAGGACAGAAAGCTGGGAACCAAAAGATCACCTGATGTTGAGGCTTCTGACTTCCAATGTGTCTAGTGTGTGTACACACAAGTACACACGACTGTATTTATCACAAAACCAGCTTGATTCCATACTAACTGAACATGAGAAGGTGTTAGGAAAAATATTTCTCATAAGTTTCAGAAGTTCAGGGAAAGACTTATTGTTAAAAAAAAAAAAAAAGAATGTGACCAAACACCTTATCGTACAAATGCTGCAATAAAAGAAAAGAGAGAGAGAGAAGAGAAAGAAAAAGCCAACGTCCTTTATCTTTTCAATAATGTAACATAACCACAGACAGATAATTAAAGCTGCCATATGAGGAGTGTTTCAACAAGAGAGCTGACTGTGCCTTTAATACCTGGCCAGTATCCAAATGATGGGGACAAACCTCTGGGTACCATTTGGCGTGGTGCTGTATCTCTGCATAGCAGAATGGACTCATTACCTTCAACACAATAAAGTGGCCACAAGCACAGTAATTTCATTACATAATCACGCATTTAAATTTCCCACATACTGACTTTGGAATTTCTCCCCCAAAAAGGGAACTAAATGATTAAATAGACTTTCAGTTTAATGGAATTCCTCAAATATTCCTTGTATGTGTGATGAACTATACCCATCTCAAATGTAATTAGGTGGAAATCTTAATCATATAGCATCATATCCTCTACCACTTATCAAAATTGCAACTTCCTTGGATTGGCAACTCAGATACATTTATTGATTTATTGATGCTGGAAGACAAAGCTATCAAATATAAAATAAATCATATCAGGTTGCAATGATTAACAGTCCATCCTTAGCCTGCATAATTTATACCAAAGTTGGATCATAAATTCTTGCTTCATGGTAAAGATGCAAATTCTAGTAAAAGAGTAAAAATATAGTAACAGGAATTCAACTCACCTCAAGGGAAAATGAAGTACAACATTATTGTAAAGTCATGGGAATTTTACAAGAAAGGTTATGAAACTGGTATATTATTATAAAAAATATATTCAAAGAATCCTTAACAGAGTTTCCCAAAATTGTTTTCAGAATTTCCTTTTTGATTTGTCAGCTAAACTTGGTTTTTAAGGTAGCTACATAATGTCTTGTCTTTCATGCGTACTAGCTAAGGTTTAAATCAATATTATCTAAGAGGATATACAAGATTAAAAACAACCTCTGGAGCTGGACTATCTGGGTCCTTTTCCTGACTCTACCATTTACTAACTATGTGACATTGGGCAAGTCATATAACATCTCTGCATCTGTAAAAATGGAAATAACAATTGAAAATACTAAGCTCATACACATGAAGTGCTTAGAACAATGCCAGACCCATAATACAACTTATATAAGCATTTGCTATTATTATAAAGGACATTTCTCAACAGGAATATCTCTTCAGGATGTACTGGGCGTTTTACCTATTAGATTAAACATAAAAATAAAGCATTTCACTTTTAATAACATTTCTAAATACATAATATTTAATTATACCATGGAATCAATAATTCCAAAATATTTCAAAAGGGGAGTTCACCAAATGCTGATGATGTCTTTGCATCCAAGTTTCCGGGGGAGCACAGACTCTGCCAACCTCCCACCCCTCACCTCTGCCCCTACTGCCTCCTCCAAAAATTAGTCATGATAATGACTGAGACTGCATCTTCAAGGACATTGATAGACTCTATTTTATGGAGATGAAGTTTTCAAAGGAGGTAAAAGTCAGAGTGCACACAGCGTGGTTTCCTCTTTCTCCCCTCAACCCAACAACGGGCTGACCTGAAGGGAGCAGAGCAGGGCAGTTTACACTTGATCTTCCGACACAGTTGCCCTTTTGCTGAGCCAGCCTGGGCCAAGAAAGGCTTAGAGGGGATACACATTCTCCTCCCGCTGACTCCTTATTCTCTAGCCCGAAGGATCTGGCTCATCTTTGGCGGTCAGATCTGGGATGGGGGATGTGGGCTTATTTGGACTGCTTTGGTTTGAAATCACTTGAGCCTTAGAGAAAAGCACCTATAACACAATCAGGTCCATTTCTAGCATTCTGCCCTGCCATCTTGGTCCTAGCTAACAGTACCAAGGGTTCTTTTGTCTCTTCACCTTCCTTATACATTTATCTTCCTCAACGTCTCACAAGGAAGGTGTTCTGAATATAATCTCACCTTCATTTCTAATCATTACATGGTACAATGCAATAATACAAGTTTGCCTGCTTATACATACTGCCTGTGCTTAGTCTAGTACAGATTTAGCATCTTTTAAAAGGCTCTTGAACAAGTCAGTGTGAAGGAATTGAGAAAGCAAATATTATCTTTGAAAGGTATTTTAAACTTTTAAATACAAAGTTGTATGGTTAAGGAAAAACACAATAACCTTGCCAGTAATACGTACACACTTTCCTAAATTCACAAGTACAAATTAAGAAATCTTTGAGAACTAAGCACACTTACTAAAGTAGTTTAGTTGTTATGTTGTTTTGTTTTGGATGGATTGTTTTTTTCTTTTTTTTTTTTTCAAAATTAACTTGCCTTTCTTCTTCCCAGAGCAATAATGATAATATAAAAAATGATTCTTTTCTACTCACCTGTGCAATCTTACTTATCTCAAAATGATGCTAGATTAATTATTAGTGAGGTAAATTGAAAATGCTAGATTATATCCTTTTTCAACACATCCACATAAAATGTTACAGATTAAACTACAAATCAAATCCAATTGTAAATCCAAGGGACTATTCCAATACTTTGTCATACTATAATTCTGCTGCCATCAAATGTTAGCTGAAATACACAAGACAGAACGTTGTCATTATAGAAGCTAACCAGTTTTTTTATTGTCAATTTAGTAAATTCATGAATTACAATATATTCTATCATAAACCTTATAGGAACTGGGATACAAAGATGAACTGGCATGTAAAAATAAATAAGATTTGATAAAACTACAAACAAATCTTTTTACATTATTAGAACACATCAAAATACGAGATTTTGTCAAACTGACAGGTTCTGCTGTGATAGGTTTACTAGATTTAGATTGGAAGTGCAATCAGATTATTCTCCCTCCTCATTTAATAACCAATGGGTCATTTACTGGTACTGAGATACCAATGGGAAACTCAAAAAATAACTTTACTCCTGCCTTTTACTTCTGTTTAGTCATTTTAAGCTGGATAATTTGTTTTGATGTACAATCTTATACATATCTCAGTTTAGACACTGCTCCCCAAAATGGAGTTATGTTTAATGTTCAGTTGTTAAAGTTGAACAGAAGTCACTGGGGTGGGGAGCCAGGGGTGGAGGGGTGGGCAGGGAAGCCTGCTGCAATTCTTTCTTTGATTACTCCCCAGCCCACTGCCTGACCAGTTACTCTGGCATTATTACCTAGAAGCATTAATGGATTGTTAGTTCAGTAGCACCAAAGGTAAAGTCGGCTGTTTCTTGATATCTTTTCATTACACCCAGTTGTGCCTGTGGTGTTATTTGGCAATAAATGTTCAATTGACATTTTACTGTACAAAATTTAATCACCTGTTTACTGTGAAAAGGTAAAGGCTAGGATAACCACTCTTCCGTCTTAATTGCAATGTATGTTTGATTCCTCAGTAGGTATGCAATTAATTTCTACTTTTTAAACCTTAATATGTTTTCCAAAAAGGAAAAAATTGGTGTAAATTCTGATAGTATTAGCAAGCATTAATCAACACGTACTGCTAAAATCTTTCATCAAAATATGACGAGGCTCCTTATCTAAATATTATTCTGAATTCTCTTGAGAGATGCTATAATAAATCACATCAGAAAGGCACTACAATGAGAAGCAACCACTTCTAAGGTGAAATGTGACCATGTTTCTATGGCAATTTCAGGGAAAGTAAACACTCTGACTGAAGTTACTGGGTAATAAAACAAATCCAGACAAGAAGTTCAATGCTATTTATGAATCAAACCTCAGGAGCACCTACAACTGGAGTCACCAGGACATGCTCATGGTACCCAGCAGAGGCTGGCCAGCTCCACTGTACAATCGGGTTGCTTACCCAAAATTCACCCAGGAGTCGCTTACTTGGAACTTTTAACATGTATTTCTACAGGCAAAAGAGTCTATAAATGCTGATTAACTCCCAGACCAATGTCTAAAAGTTTTGAGTTATTTTTCAATCACAATTAATTCCCTTCATAGCTGTCTCTATAAAAAAATGTTTTCAAAGCTCCTACTCAAGATACCCTATTTAATCACTCCTCTAGAATAACTCATATTCCTATGCCCTAAATATCCTATGATATTTACATCAATCTAAAAGAGAATACAGTCCTTCACAAACTCAACTGTCTGCATGGGCACAGGAGAAGTGGGCCTGGTATAAGAGAGGAGATGCGCCCTCCATACACTGATGAGTCGAACATCTGCCAAGCTGCTATGCCTTTTCAAATACAGTGTAGGCCTAACACAATGACAAAAGGCAGGAGAGTTTGCAATCCCTTTCCAGAGTCATCCATATCCAGGTGTTCTGAAATGGGGAGACGGTGGAGCTGAGAAAGGATGGTTTGGGGGGTCCCAATAATCTGCCACTTTCTTGGATGTTCATGTTGTTTCTAATCTAAAAAGTAGTCATGGATTGTGGGCTTCCTGCATCTGAGAATCAGCATGAGACCACAAGTTCTCATGGTAAACAGACATGGGTATGAGTCCTGACTCCACATAGCATTAGTAGCTCTCTGTGCCTCCCTTCTCTACTGTAGAGAGTTTGCTATGAGGATTAAGTGATATAATGAATGGAAGCTCTCAGTATAGTACCTGACTCATAGTAGGCAGCACTTCATGAAGTGAAAAAAATTTCCTTTGCCCCTCTGAGGAGTACCAAAATTTTGATTTGGGTCAACAGGTACCCAAGGTGCATCTTTGAGGCTACAGCTCAGAAACCCACTACAACAGCCCCACAATAAACATGACAGAATAACTGGCCATGATATAAAATAAGAGACACAAACAACACGGAAGTCATTACTTTAGCTGCTTCAGTGCACGTCTCAGCACCTTATTTCCAATTCCTATCCTCATCCCACACACCTATGTCCACGGGATCTGAGTGATAATTTCTTCTAGAGAATTCACACTTATGTAGAATCAAAAGGAAATGGAAAAAACGATTATATGTGAGATATATATATATATTGGAAGACAAATCAACTGCTATTTTTAAAACATGTATGTATCTCAATTCCTACCATCTAGTATAGGGAATAAGCTACACTCCTTTCTATTTCCAGAAATTTCTATTACAGAGCTATAAACTATAAAACGTTGAATATTTTAAATGTATAAATTTGATACTAAGTATGAGATAGATAAATGGTCTAATTTCTTAAGTAGAAATATATTTGAATGGAGAATAGTATATAATTGTTAGATAGTATCAATCTTGCATGTAATTGATTTGTCATTTTAAACCACTAGTCATGAAGAAGCAATTAAGATGGAGTCTAGTGCAATATTGTGGTATATACAACAATGCACTTACCAAAAAACATGCAACATTTATCAATGTCAATGCTGTCAAAAATAATCACGCAGAAAAACACAGGGAAAAATGGACAGGTTAAAGAGAACTTAGTTTAATTCTCACATTAAATTTTTTAAAACTTAGAACTGGGCATATAAGGGAAGAAACAATCATAGTCGAATGAAGACTTTCCAAAGATATATAAAGATAAATGTTGCCATTGTTTTCATCAGCTCAGAAGGAAATTTTCTCAATTAAACACATGTTTTCACAAATTAGGGAGGGCAAATTTACTAAAAACATTCATTTTATTAATATACAAGACAGTCTGGTTTCTGGCATGATAAGAGAAATGCACTGTTCTGTTTTATCTAATATTCAAATTCATGGAGAATTAGCAGTCAAATTAGAATGGAAACAATACCCAAAATTGAGCTGAAAGGAATTTAATATTTCATGATTCACAATCTTTCAGTGGTTCAGTGTTATGATCATGAATATCAATTATCATTGTACTAAGGCTATTTGGAACAACATGTAATAGTTTGATTAACTTAAAATGTACTAAAGCCTTTCTTTTCATATATGTTTCAATGCCAAATAAAAAGAACTCTTGGCAAAACGATGAAGAATGCATCTTTTTTCTCAATACAGAACATATGCTACTGATTCCTTATATGATCTAGACTTTTTTAGAAACTCTCATTTTTATTATGCTACAGTGAATAAACCACAGGGCGGCAGATTCAAGATGTTAACAGAAGGGTCCTTGACCTCACAGAGGGAGTAGAATAGAGCCCACCACCTGCCTCTTTCCCCAAGAAAGAAAATGAAGAAAATGGAAGAAAATGAAGACCTCTGGGAATAGACCCCAAGAACCACTGACCACCAATGACCTACAAGGTTGTCCTTGAAATTTAACTGACTCATCACAATGACCTTAGACAACCTTCTAGGCATCAAAATGTTTGGAGCAAATCTGAAGCTATGAGGTCTGTAAAACTCTAGCCAAATTTTATTACATAAATCAGCCGCATCAATCGTTCACCACAGATATGGACAGATACACATGCTTTTACATACTTGGAATATTTCCAGAAGGATACATAAGAAAGTGTTAGCAGTTATGGGAGTGGACTAAGTAAGTGGGAATATGGAGTGGCTGGGAGTTTTACCTTTATACTCCTTTGCAACATTTGTTTTTATCCTGTGCATATGTTACTTTTCCAATTAAAGCTAATCTAAAATAATAACTGATTTCATTTTCTTGTATCTTTAATTTTAAACACCATTTATTAACTGTTTATTTTCCTATTAAATAGGAAAAGGATCAAGCTGCTATTCTGTTGCCTCCCTCCTTTTTGTCACAAAAAGAAACTTCAAAAACTAACAATATTGTAAATCAATTATAGTTCAAGAAAAAAAAGTCACCATTACTCAGCAAAGACCCTTCTGAGAATATCAAAAAGCACATACTAAAATTTAAAAACTGAAAATTTAGCATAAGGATTTGTATATTCTTTACACTCTGTTACTTTTATTTTTACAACATGAAAAGCCCACTGCTTTTTATGATGCTCTATTTTAAACTTTCTTGTGGCTCTTGTTTTCACACAACATGTGTACTCTCTATATCTTAGAATCCAAAATGTACATTGCCTAACTGTGATTTTTTTTGGGGGGGGGGGTTCAAAACAATATACTTTCTGACCTGTGGGTTAAAAAGAAAAAACAACGATCATTTCCATTTTATCCAAATTCACACCCAGAACAGAACACTCCTCTTCACATAATCTGAAAGTCACAAAATAACAAAACTACTATAAGTCATTTGCAACAACCGCCCACTCTTCTTTTAATATAGAAATCTCCCTGTTCGGTTTTAAACTTCTGTGTGTCAGGATTGGGGAAAAGCTTAGACCATACTTGGAACTAGGTGGATGGACTGTGGGAGCAGTCTACCCACACTGGCAGGAGGAGCTCCAATTTAGAGATTGAGAAAGAGATATGTATTATGTGGTGTATACAATTTAAACCTGAACAAGCGTTTTAAATGTATTAGCACACCAAGTACGCTGAATCCTAAGCAGTTCCAAGTCCACCTTTCACTATCATCTTTGGCTTATTTTAATATATAAGTAGTTTCATACCGATAGCTCTACCAAAGTAGATTTTAATGTCACATACGCAAGATTAGCCACATGCATTTATGCTAAGAGGCCCTTTCCCAAAGCCTGTGGGAGGGTTTTGACTTCTAGGAGACCTTATCCCAATGTCATGCACCCAAGATAAAATACTAAATAGGAAAAAAGCCCCAAGTGTAAGGAAAACATGAAGAGATAGGAAAGGGGCGAGGCTTACAAATTTCCTGTCAAATGGATGGAGGGAAACCGTGACTGGTGGCTGAAGGGTCGGGAAGCGTTTTCCCTGGATGTGGTGGTAACCACAATGACCCGGAATGTTGCTTGGTGGATTGACTGTTTTCCGGTTGCGATTTCCGCAGCGCGGAAACTCTGGACTTCACCATCGCTCTTTACTTTGCCGCAGCGTCCAAAGAAAACTCTGCCTGCCTACGGGGGGAAATTTCACACTCCGAGAGATGTCAGGACCATTTGAGTCCTGAGGGTTTGGGGTTTTTATTGTTGGTGTTTTTTTGTTTTTGTTTTTTCACTTGAGAGTAAACTGCATTTCCTTTACTGTGGGGGAAAAGCTAACTTTTCATTGGAGAGCAGTGCACAACCATCCTGCGGGTCTGCGTTTATATTGAGTTCTCCCTCCTCATCAACGGTTTAGCGAAGCTTTCAGGGAAAATGAGGAAACGCATCCATTAAAACACAAAGACGCAGAACGGAACTTTTCCTTCGCTATCAGGAAAAAAAGTCACTTCTGCTTCCACCGCCAAGAGCTGAGTCTGGGAACCTCCGGACGAGGAAGGAAGGATTAGTAATGAAAGAGATGGGAGAAAACAATGCCAAGCCTGAGATGCCTCCGGACACCGTATATCCCGACCCACTCACCACCCACAGCCACGCTCCCGGGGCGGCGCGGCCTCGCTTACCTTGATGATGCTGCTACGCCGGGGGGTCGCCCGCGCCGCCTCCAGGAGGCCGGCCTCGCAGTCCGCCGGGGCCGCTGCAGCACCGGGCAGCGCGACCCCACTGCGACGGTCCCTCCACCGGCCCCCAGGGGCGGCCGCCAAGCCATCCCCGGAGGTGGCGTCTGGGCCCACTCGGGGGTCCTCTTCGCCCCCGGCCACGTCTGGCGGCACGGGACCGTCCCTGCCGGCTGCTCCCTCGGCCATGGCCGAGCGCGTTTCGGGCTCCCCCGGGCGAGGCGGCACGCCCGGCAGCGGAGTCCAGCCGCTGGGCACGGGTGCGCTCACGCACCGGGTGGCGGCCCCGCCAGACTTTGTTTCACCGCCGGGCGGCGGCGGCAACTTTCTAGAGAGGAGACATTGCTCGGGTCGAGACGTCCGTGGGCTCTGGTCCAGGAGGCCGGCAGTCCACTGGGGGACGGCAGCGGCGGTGGGGAAAAGATGTGAGCGGGAGGGAGAAGAAGAGGCGAACAGGAGAGGGAGGTGTCCGAAATGTGATGCAAACGCCCGCTCTGCGCCAGACAAAAGGCACCGGGCGCCTGGCCCGGCGGCTTCCGAGGCCGGGACGCGCGCGGCCTGAAAGGAGACAAGGCCGGAGACCGCGGCCCGGCGCACCCTCCACCTGCCCGCGGACGGCGACGCAGCGGCCCCAGGAAGAGCGGCGGCGGCGGCGGCGGCGGCGGCGGCGGCGACCTCCACTCCGCTCTGTTGTGACAGGGAGGGAAGACTTGTTTTGACAGCCCGTGGGGATTGGCAGCCGTCTGGGCCTCTTAGGAGCCTCGCCTCGCCGAGGGGGAGTCGGCCGACCAATCCCCACTGCGGAGGGGTGTGCCCGAGCGCGAAGAATGGAATGTGTTCTCTCACTGGGAGCCGGCCCAGCGGGGCTCGTGTACTAGAGCGAGGTGTGAGCGCGTGCGCGCGTGTGCGCACCCGGAGGCGCTCGGTGTATATTTTGGAAGTTTAGATGCTGGAAACGAACCTGAAGACGCAACAAAATCAGGGGATGGGGGAGGGGGAAAGAAAAACTTCGTTTTAAAGCAAAGCAATGTCAAGGAAACGGGATGCTGAGTATCAGTGTCAAAGCCTTTGGCGTGACGCGGAGTGCAGCTTCCCACCATCAGGGGTTAACTGCAGACTCTCACCTTTAGAAGTTAAGTCCGTGCTGAGATAAACCAGGGTTTACTGGGATCCTAGAGTTGGGTAATCTGCTTCAAGTTCCGTGAAAAGATCTTCAGTTCACTCTGCAATGTGAAAAAATGTGACATGAAAAGAGAATCACATAAAAGAAGTGAAGGTAATAGGAAACTGAACCAACTAAACCCCTCTGGAGAGTGACTCCTCACAGATGTGATGGATGCTAAGTACAAGGTGAGGTGAGGGATTTAGTCTCTATCCTAAAACATCCCTATTTGAAAGTGGTTCAACTTCCTTTCTTTAGATAATCCTATATAAACATATTTAGCTCATTTCCAGCAAGTTAGCAACCAAGAGGGGAGATATCCTTGAATGATGCATTAAGGCACTGAAATTACCTGCAGAATACTCAGATGAGAAAAGGATAGCTCTGATGTCTCCTAGTAGGACAGAAGATTTGACATTTTAATTTAAAGGCTTTTTTAATATTAGAACCTATGTTAAGCCTCGCTTATACATTAAATTATAATTTAATTATTAACAATTGTATAATTTGGGGTGTTATTTGTTCCTTCAGCCAAGAACATGAGAAATTCTTCAGGCTTTCTGACTCACAATTTGTTAGAATATCAGACTTTTAGAGATGCAAAGAGATTTAGGGATTATCTGATGCAGCCCTTTTATTGTACAGATGAGATAAAGGCCCAGAAAATTTCAGTTTCTTGTCTACTAGTTAGTGCAGGAGCTGAAATTAGAACTTGCCACTTAACTCCTCCAGTAATCTCTTCACTTTATCTCGCTCCTCTGGGGCTGCAAGCAGCCAGAACTGGATGAGGCCCTTGGGAGTTTTCAGACTTGACATTTACCAACTTTGAGGGAAGACTGAAAAGGCCTGATTTTTACCTTTTCTTTAAATATAAATGCAGCCTAGTAATGAACATACCAGATTAGCAACCTCTCGTTTTAGAACCAACACTACCCTCTAGTGAAACCCTGAGAATTGCATCCACAATAGCAATGCTTTTTCTTTCTTTCTCATATGTGAAAGAGAGGAGGGGAAACTCAATTAAAAATGTCCTTTCAACTAATCTGCCTTTATAACCCACAAATGGAAGGAAGTAAAAGGAAATAAAAGGGCACCTAGACTTGAAAGAACAATACATGTCCTTCTTCTCCATTAGTTCAGGGAATTCCCATCTATCTCATAATAGGAAGAATTTTACTTGCTAAATTCACAAATATAACCTATTTTAAAGTACCATTTTTTTCTTTGATATTCAACTAATACTGTTTTATTTCTGTCTTCTACAGTTGCTTTCAGAGCTTTATTTTTCTTGGTTACCCAAATAAAAATTCCATTCTTGGAGTGTCCTCAGAGAAATTTAAAACTGCAGTTATCTCACTCAATATCTTGTTCTATGATATTAGCATCATTTACAGGGATTTCCCATGTAAATGGCTTGTGTATACCATCCTGATAATAATTTTTTAATATTAAAATCAGTGTCACCTTACTAACATTTAAGGTCAGTGATCATCACACACACACACACACACACACACACACACACACACAAAGCCAGAAAGTATAGCATATAGTATATAAAATTTTTTGTGTTTCAATTAGATGATGGGCAGTTGGATTCATCTCTTTTCTTCCTTAGCAGGCTTCTCTCTCACCATCATCTGAAGGCAAACACACACACACACACACACACACACACATACACATACACACCTGAACCTTTGCTCTAAGTGTCTGTTCGTTAAGGCTGTTGTCTAATTCATTCTACTCTAAGAATATAGTCTTTCATACTGTTGTCTTCTAGCATAAGCTCAGAAGACTTCTCCTGATATTCATGTTTGCAGTTAAATAATTTTTAAAAATAAAATAAAAAATAAACCCTTCCATTGAACCTGCTCCTTCCCAGGCACAGATTCTGCTCTGTGGCCCCATTCCCAAAACTGAGAGAAAGGTTTAGACAGATTCAGTTAGTTCAGCAGCCATAGACACATTCCTACCCCTCCATGAACAACCCCCTCTTTCCAAATTACTATCACCCACAATTCCTGCCTCCCAATCTTTCACCAAGTAATGTGGCAATCACTTGATGGGCAAAATGGAAGTTGGGGGTTGGGGAGAGAAGGAAAGGATGTGAATAAGAACCATAAATTGTCAATTCAAATGTCACCACCTCAGAGAGTCCTTCTCTGACCACAAATCTCAAGTTGCCCCTTCACCCCGACACACAAACCATATTATTCATATTATTCTGTTTTGTTTCTTATAGGATTTTATGACTGTAAATAAACTGTCCTGTCCATGGAATTGCTTACTTATATACTCTGTCATGCTGACCTCCTGTCTCTGCCCCACTGAAATGGAGAACATAATCCCCATGTGCATAAAGACCTTGTCTGTTTTGTTCACTACTGTATCTTCAGCTCCCAGAATCACGCCTAGCACAGAGTAGGTGCTCAATGAATATTTGTGGGCAGAATCTGCACTTTTTCAGTCCTCTGACTGAATAAAACAACCACTTCTGATAAAGAAAAATGGCTCTGTTACTGAGGACTTCTCATTGTCAAGGAGTCTAGAGTTCCATCCCAGGGCAAAAATCAGAGAAGACCCAAAGCAAACAGTTGCAAAATTAGAAGGATGCTTATAAACTCGAGTAACATGAAATCTAGAATTGGATTGAAAAACAACTGATGAGAACCTAGCCAGATCCAGCAAAACTAAAAATACCTAGCCCCGAATCAGAGATCAGATACATCAATGTAGTCCCAGCCCGAGTTAGTCACTCCAGAACCCTGGGCCTAAGAAAAATCCAGTGAGAATGTTAAGACTTCCCATACACTACCAGGAAATCACAGTTGGGGAAGGGAACTGAAAACTGCTTTCTATGTACCAGATAATCCTCTACAAAGAACTCTGACTTCACTTTACAGATAAGGAAACTAAGGATTCAAAGGGTCAATTAGTTTGCTCAAAGTCAGAGCCAACCAGAAGTGACAGAACCAGGATTTGAGTCCCAGTCAGTGACTCTGAAGCTTGTACTCTTCCTGCTACACAAGACTCTCATAAGGAGCATGTCCTGTGATGGTCCTGGAGACTTCATGTATTCTGAAGAACCACTCCTTCTGATCTGGGACCACTCACATTAGGCACAACGACCTCTTCTCTTAATACCAGCATTACCTTTCTTTCATCACGATGTAGTATGCAGCTAACTGATTTATTAGTGCATGAAGAAATACATTTATCCTCTCATCCACATATATGTAAGAAAGAATATTTTAATATTAAAAGCCAGTTCTCCTGATAAATTCAAACTGACTGATTCATTGAACATCAGTACAGCATTTTCAGTTGAGTCACATATATCTTTGTATTCAGTCACAGAACTCCCCAATACACATTGTAATCATTTTTATTTGTTAGTTCAAGAAAAAAACAATTTACAGGGTAATTTGTAGTATAAATATTACAGTATCCTAAATATATGTTAAGTCAATTAAAGATAAGCAAAACCTAATACATCCTATTAAGATTCAAGATTTATCTTTTCTTGACAGATATTCCTTTGTCCCTTATATCAGCAATTACGTAGGAAATTTCAGTAACTAAAACATAAAACTCAACTAACTTTATTTCTAAGTACAGTACACTCCACTCCATGATAACAGTCCTAGAAGAATGCGAAGTTACAAATTGTTTAGGACAGATCTAGATTCACCAGTTTAATGAAACTTCAAAGTACTGGAAGGCGATAAATTTAAGAAATCTCTAATTGCAGTCAATGTTCTTCAGTGTCAAATGGCTGCTGCTTTGTCCAGGTGTTGGGAAACCTGTACTATCTGCAGGAAAACAGAAAGCTCGGGGGTCTGTCCATTAACACTACCCCTCAGGAATCACCCCACACCGACCCTGAGGCTAAGAGACACTATCAGGAGCCCCTGGCCAATCATCTGGGAACAGTCTGTATGTGCAGGGCAAAGGTCTTATAAAAATAGACAGTGAAGTGTTGATTTATTTTCTGTGTATTAACTTACTTTGACACAGATCCTGGAGTTGGAGCTCATGTTATGGTTATGCTCCCCAGTGATGCAGAAGCCACAAAGGCACATATGAAAAGTACCACTGGAATGGCACCTGTGAGGCCCCATGAAAATGTGTTTCTCTTATTTATTTATTTTATTTAACAACTTGAGTGTTTCCCAGATATGATTTTATAATATAAACTTCTTCAAATCAAACATACTCTCAAAGCCTGACACTTGTGATGCAAGAGTGAATATGAGGTATGGTCCTCCTCCCCTCCCCCATCCCAGGTACATACCCCTAATCTAATTCATCTGCATGTGGTGGGGGTTCTTCCTCCAATTTTGCCAAGACATGAAGTTTATCAATGCTTTTCAGCATCATAGGACCCACTGGAAGAACATAGAGAGTCATATTTCTTTCTCTGATGCACTCCTTTCCTTTGGTCATGGTGTATTAGTCTTATAGCTGTTTTGTTAACCTTATTAATATGCCTCTGTTGCATTCTACATCAAATCTTTTGGGTGAAAGAAGCAGAGTGTGATATTTAAATAAGCACAAAATCGTAATGTATGTTTGAAATTCAAATATAAGACATGAGTGAAATATGGTCCCTTTTGCAAGCCTTTTTTTAGTTCCAAATAAGTTTTCAGGTGTAGCTCTGTGGTTAAGCACAAGTTCACCTGCTTTACAAAAGTGAGAAGCTGTAAAAAGTGAGTCCTTTATTCTAAAAAATTCCTTTTGAGGCCAAATGTCTAGTGAAAGCTGGATTGCATTTGCTCTGTCATTAACCCCAGTGAGAATCCCACAGTTCCCACCCTCACTGACTCAGACAGGTCACCATGGATACAGCTGCCTCTACCCTTAACCCAAGTGGAGGAGCAACAGCTGTTGAACTACACTTGGGAATTTTGCCATTCTCTGTTCTATATAAAATGTACTGGTGAAACTGTTCAGATAATGTCACAATTGTTTTTGAAAGATTAGGGGGGGAAAACGTGTTGCAGGAGTCATCTGAAATTCTGAGCAGCAGCAAAGGACTAAAATTTAATTTAAACTGTGAAGTGAGATAATAAGCAACAAACATGGTATAATGCTATAATTAGTGTAATGAAAGGTTACAGAGCTTTCTTTAAAGTTTCTCCGAACCAAAATGAGTTTTCAATAACTAAGCTTACAGCTGCAGACAGAATTTATTTGGAAGATTCTTTATGAGCAAATACTTAAACTCTAAGCAAAAAGTACCAAACACTATTATTTTCAGACTATCATTTCTAAAGGAAGGAATATTTTTCTGATTTTTGATAAATGTTACATTTCTCATCAACAGATTGCTGTGAATTCTAAACTTCAGAAAAATTAAATCTGTGTATAAAATTGAATCTTACCCTCCCATCTACCTTAATTTTTCCTATCTGCAAAATATAGATTAAAAGAAGTTTTTGTTTCTATTCTGAAAATGTAAAGAATGGTCTACGATCTGTGACTGAAACTAAATTAAAATCAAAAGGAGTGTCTCTTACCTGTACACCCAGTGGATGAGAAAAAAGCACTTACTAATTTAGAAAAAAAGTATTTTCTCTTGTTTCTCATCATTAGTTCCCCTTACTCACCAATCATTAACAATATTCATTACTATGATTACATAGAAATACTTCATAAATACTCTGTCATAAACCAGATCTTCCTACTCTGGGATATGTTTACCAGTCCTCTCCCGTGAGAGAGTTAATACATCCTTGTCCCATTGACTGCAGGCTCAGACATGTGACTTGCTTAGGCCAGTAAAAGATGAATGGAAGAACCCCTTGTGGACGGAAGTTTTAAGAGCAAGTATATACTTACCATGATCTCATTTTCCTTTGCCACAAAATTAATTGTTCACCAGATAGAGGCTGGATCTTGAAAATGAGGTCCAGCAGAGCTGCAGTCAATCTGCAATGAACAGGTAACATGAGCAAGAAAGCAACCTTTGTTGAAAGCCCCAGAGATTTGGAGGTCATTTGCTGCTATAGCAGAATCTAAACTCTCCTGACTGATTCAGATGTGTAAGTTTAAGTTCTTTCCACAACCATGCTGTTGGTTCATATGACCAGATACTGCTTGATTTATATAGCAAATAAACATTCTTGACATCTATTAAACCAGTAAAAACCAAAAAATGTTGTATATTCAATAAAATTGTGTATGGTTATTTCCATTTCTGTGACATTATTTCTCTCATTTCTTTCCTCTAAGCTGTATAAACCCAATTTCGCCTTTCGTATGAGATTTAGAAATAATAGCATGAATGTGATCATACGCATTTTTGTACAAATTTTTTCATATCCTCTTTTACTTGTCTTACACATTTCTCTACTCTTCCATCCACTCAACCCTCCCACTCCTTGCAAGTCAAATTAACAACCAGGTATGCATCTTTTCAACTTCAGTTTACATTCATCTATATATATATACACATATAAATAGAGATGTGTCAGCACAATAGTCAAGGCATCCAAGCCATTAGAACAATGCAGACTTGTCAAGGTTATTTTCCAAGGCATTCTCCTACAGTGGACATTGTTCATGTCCACTTTCTCCAAGGGAAAAGGAACAAGCTAAAGGAAAGCTTGCATTCTGAGTTCACAATCAAATAAGCTGTACCCAGACCAAGCTAATAAATCCAAAGTAACTAGTACCATAAGAAAGACTAAATTAAACTGCAGTTTTTGTGTGACTATATTTGTATTATAAATAAAGTTAATCAACATTCTTACTATTACGTGGAAACAGATCTCAGTAAAACAACATCAGTGAGTACCTACTGAATGTGGGTTTTGTGCTAGGGCTTTTGTGCATATCATCTCAATTGATCAATAGCCCGAAGTAGTAAATGCTATCATCCTTATTTTGGGGATCGAAAACAGAGGTTATACAACTCCCTTTGGGGTACACAGCAGAGTCAGAATCCAAAGCCCCACCACTCCTGTCACTGAATCACTACATTATAACACTACCTCTCAAAACTTGACCTCTCCCAAGCTTATTACCATAATAGTCAGTGAAGCTACTCCAGATGCTTAAATAATGTCTTTGAATTGCTTCTAAAATTTTTCAGTGCTTCAGAGAGAGCCAAACTTAAATACATCCAGATATATAATGAAAGGGCAAATACAAACTAAAATAAGATGCTTAATTCTTCCTATTGAAAACAAGGGAAGAAGGGGGGAAGGTATAGCTCAAGTGGTAGGGTGCATGCTTCGCATGCACGAAGTGGTGGGTCCAATCCCCAGTACCTCCTCTAAAAGTAAACAAATCTAATTACCTTCCCCTTACCAAAATAAAATAATTAAATAATAAATAAATAAATAAAATATTTTTTAAAAAAGAAAGAAAATAAGAGAAGAGACTTCTCCCCCTCTCCTTTTTCTTTCAGAATTTCTTTCTCTGTCCTTTTCAAATGTATGCAAACCTATAACAGCTAAATAAATCTCTGACCAGTCTCACAACTCAGAAATATTTCCTCAAGAACCATCTTTTTTAATGCATCTTTTGGAAATTCAAACATCCAAGGTTATAGCTCCCCTATCTCCCAGTTTCAGTAAAAAGGTTAACAGCCTAACCTTTGTGGTTGCCTGGCTCTAATTTGCAAAACTACCTCCCGTGACAAAGATATGAGAAGTTTGTTTTTCCTCTGGATAAAGCCAATAAGATGGTCACCCCAATTATCAGGTAAAGTTGGGATGAATTCTGTGTGATGTAACAGTTTGTATCCACTTGGCTGTATAAAGGGTAAGATTCCTTTCTGTCTTTGCAGTCTCTCAGTGGACTGCCTGTCATACATACCACAAGTTTCATGCTTATTCAATAATGAAACTGTTCTCTGTCTCTGTCACCTTTTGGAGAGGTTTTCTGGGTTACAAAAAGATTTTGTCTTTTAATTATATTTCCCCAATAATAATCAATGTAGATATTTTCTTGACCATGGGACCAACAGAGGACAAACTCATGGAAAGACATTTTCAAGCCTGCAGTCATTAAATACAACGTGCAACCTGGATTTTCAGACAATCTTATGTTACTGGATCTATGTTACTGGTATGCAACCCATCTTCAATCTCTCAGGTGCTCTAAGAAAAAAAAATTTGAATTTTTCCTGGAATTTTTCTGTTTCTATCATGTGTTCCTTCAACCAAAATCAATTAGTAGTAACCTGCTTAATCTCATTGTGGAGAAAAAATCACTCAGTGGTTATGAAGTTACTTTAGCATATGCTGTGGCGTGCCCAAATCCACCTTCAGTACTGAGCCCTTGCTCCCTAGATGCTGGGAGTATGAGTTGTCTCAGAAACTGCCCTCAGCCAAAGAGCACCATCTTGTCCAAAGTCAGGTTCACTCCCTGAGAGCAGCCTGCATCCAGTGACTATAGACTGTAGACTGGGTGGGGGTGGGGGGAGAAGCAGGGAATCCTGGTCACTAGAGACAACTCTGAAAGTCATCCTAAGATTGCTGAAAACTCTAATGCAACATCACAATTCAACTTTGGCCCAGTTCTGTTTCCCTCACTCTTCTCAGGTGCTGTTCCCAAGTACAGGTCCCAAAAAAACTCCTGCATGCAAATGTCAGAGTCTGTTTCCTGAGGAACTCAATTTGAAACACTCACCCAGTTGAAAATTTTTCCAAATGTCAAGCAGTTACCTACCTACATCTGAGAATGCCATAGTAAAACATGACAAACATAAGCTAGTGTTTCTTGATACCCTCTTACAATACAGGAGCTATATTTAGACAGGGCTGCCACTGGCCCATTGAGCACCTTTTTATGAATTAGAAAAAAGGTTCTTTCATTGAATGGATGGGACCCGGTGGCTATATGATAATGTGAGTTGAGCAGCAAGGGCCAGGTTTCAGCCTAGTCACTCCTTTGACCATATACTGTTATGCATTGAATAATCTACACAACAGCACATGGTGGCCTATCAGGTACAAAATATCAGAGTACACCAAGGCAGCAACTGCCCACTACTCAGACACAGTGTGGTTGCTGGAGTAGAATGAGCAAGTGACAATTCAACACATGTTTATATATAGATGTTTGAAACATCACGGAGAAAGAACACTAGGAGAATGATATGATGTATTGCCAAGAAGCCTAAGGGTATAAGAAAAATTCATTAAAAGGTGTCATGATTGTAGCTGTGAAAATACCTCATGCATTTGACGGAAATCAGAATGTCACCCAAAATATGCCTCTTCAACATACTAATTATTTAGATTTGAAAGCAATGAAGAAGCAGTCAATGTATAACAAGCTCCCCCTTTTTCTGCCTAAAGGGAGGAAATTAATTCTCCTTTTACTGGAGACAAATTCTTTCTAGTCCAGACACGGTACCAGAAGAATCTGCAAACAAACCTTGTTAAACCAACCCTTACCTTCCTCATTAATTTTTCACCATTTACTATCTCTAGCCCAAATCCTTTTGTCTTGTCAATTCTTCATAAACCTATTGTTTCTTTGTCTAAGGTGTAAAAGCTTCCAGTACTAGTTACTTCTTCGGGTCTTCATTCTTTTGTGAAGGCTTCTATGTTAATGTGACAATTCAATAAAATTTGTATCCTTTTTCTCCTGTTAATGTCTTTGTCAGTTTAATTTTCAGGCCCAGCCAAGGATCCTAAGGTTGAGGAAAACTTTTTCCTCCCTTACAGATCAAATCTAAGAATGAGAAAAGAATGAAAAGAGGATAAAAACCAGCAAAGTTAGTGGTCAGGAGGTGAAAGCAGGTTAGGATAAAATAAAGGGGCAAGCCAAGGCAAACACCGTAGGACCGAGGCTACAACCGAACGATGAGTTCTGGGTAACCATACTTGTACTAAAGGCTTGCTTTGTGTGTCTTATTTTTGTATACAGTAGTATTATTTGCTCTTAGGGAAATATCTGAGAATGTTCAAAAGATTCTGCAAGTGAGATGTTCCAAACATAAGGTCTTCCCCTAAGAAGCAATTGAAAATGTGTATAATTATCAAACCATACTTTGTGCGTGAATCAAGATGAAGGTTCTCTGGCAATGATTGATTGTTCTTCACTTTCAGTCCAGAGGAAGAATAAAATAGTAAGTGGAGGGTGGAGTGAAAATTGTCTGTTCATTTGGCCTCTTATTCTATAAATACTTACTGAGTTCCTACCTTATGCTGCACAATAGATTCTATATTGTATATTCGTGTGACTAAGTAGTTACTCAAAGTAAACAGCATAATCAAATAAACCAGTTAATTTTTGTGAGGAATTTTCCAATAAATCTGATTTTGCTTTAGTCTAGACTATTTCTGTAACATCCTCTCAACATGTAAATACTGTATTACTTGTAGAGGAAAAGGAAATCTGACCTCTTGGCTTCCTTACGGCAGATTTCTTTCCAATCCCTCACCTCTCCTATTTCAAATACCCAGCCATTAAGGAGAAAAAGAAAGCACCTAATAATCCTCCAAAATACAACAAGAGGTTAATAGAACTTGGGACAAAAAAGAAAGAAAATGGAAGCAGAGGAATCTTTTAAACATGGTTTTTCATGTTGCTTTATCTACCAAGTTAAGTCACTCCTCGGTCTGGGGTATCTCTGCACCTAGAAACTCTTCTATGCTTCCACTTAGCACAAGAAGTGTATAAATTTTCTTTTTACTTAGCTCATTTTCCCACTAGACCACAGGCTAAGGAGGGCAAGAACCAGGTCTTAATCACCGCCATATCCCTGCCTTAAAGGCTGGTCCAAAGGAGGTTCGCAAATGGTCATCTAGGTCTATAAGCTCAAGAAGGCATCCAAAGGGTTATTAAGGAAAGGAATGCCGAAAATGGGCATCTGGAGTTAGATCTGTAGCTAGAAAACTTAAGAGGCAGGAACAGGAGAATTGCCAGTAAGGGAAGGCAAACAAGAGGGAGGGTAAAGCTTAGGTAAATCCCTGAAACGAGAACTATGCTCTGATAGACTGTGAAGAGAAAAGATGAGAGACACTGGGATGCCAGCATGACACATAAGGAAATGGGATACTTAGGTCTGCAATTTGTTACGTGTTGGACTCTAATATTTATCTTTGTCAATGACATCTCCAGTATCTGAAACTTGAGACTTCTGAATGTCCCTCACCAATCCCGTCTATCACTGTCCATGCCCAACAGTCTCCAATCCTCTCTAGTTTCTCCTTAACTCTTTCACAGTATTTTATTCTCACTGCTGCCTCCTCTGTTCAAGTCCCCATTACTAGATACTAGAGTAGTATCTTCCTAATTCTATTCTGTTTCCAGTCCCTTAAAAAGTGTTTTCTGGTCTGAGACTATCCTTCTAAATTTTGACTCTCATTATATAAATTCCTGACTCGATAACCTTCAATGGCCCCCTTTTTGCAAAGACCTCCAGAATAAAATTCTAAGTCCTTAATACATGGTATAAATAACATGGCACAGTGCACTGCATATGAATCAAACTTAAAACTGCATTTAATATGCATGTATACGTATAACTGAATTGCTTTGCTGTACACCTGAAACTAACTGTAAAACTCAACTACACTGCAATAAAAAATAAGAATAAAAAATTGCATTTACCACTTTCTAGAAATGTAACTAAATGCGTCACTCTTACCTCTGTAGTGCTCCGATTGCCAGAAAAACAAAGAATGATAACTAAGATTTTAAAAGAATGTGCCTGGCCCAGTGCTGGGTACATAACAGGGGCTCAAATTCTTTCCTCACATTCCCCCCCAGATCAGCATTTCGGCTCTGATGGTGCCCTTACCCAGCCCAGGACACTGTGCTCCACAAAGCTGTCTCCTGTGCTCCCACAGGTCTTTGATCATAGTTCATACCACTTACCTTATTCTGCACGCATCCCATTTATTATAAGCATATTTAGGTATAATTATTATTTTGAGATATTAGCCTTTTCTCCCCTTCTAGACTGAAAACACATCAAGGACAGAGGTTTGATCTAGTTCATCTTCTGATATCTCATAGCATATAGTATTATGTACTGAACTTAATAGGAACTCTATAAACACATACCAAGTTGAATTGTATAACTTTACATGATCTACCCAAGTTTTAAAATATTCTTTTATATAGTAATAACTACACAAATCTATCATTACTACTGGGGAAAAAATGCCAAAAGATCAGTTCTAGTGTTATTGAACAGCAAAATTATTCTGTTCTGGAATGAGTTTTAGTTTGAACGGGTTTGTATTCTGTTTCCACAGAAACTAAAACATGAGAAAATGAGCCTAAATTGCATGCACACATGTACAATAACTTTTAGGATATTTTAGCTGAACTGTATTCAGTGAAAAAAATTGTTTCCCATTTTACTTTTGATAAATAATATGAAGATCTAATCTTTAAACAAGTTAAAAATTAGATATATAATATCATTTTTAACTCTATCATGAAAGTAAAATAACTCAAAAGTCAAACTTTTACAATAGAGAATATAAAAGTCATTACTGATGTAACTTTTAACAACTGTTGCTGCTAATTCTTTAAAAATAGACGTCAAAATGGTTAAGATCATGACGTGTTGTCAGAGAGACCCCTGGTTAAATCCATAGCTTTAGATCTTGACCTAATTACTTAACCTCCAAATGTACAGTTTCTCACCTGTAATATGAAGATAATAGAAGTATCTATCTGAAGGGCTTCTGTGAGAATGAAATTAGATGATACTGACTGTGAAGCACTGTGCCTTGCACAAAGTGTGCCCTTCATAAATGGTAGCTATAATCATCATTATTACAGAAGTCTACCTAGTTGTAATTATTTAATACTCAGTTATATATTTTTTATATATTATAAATAAAATATGTGATAATGGTGATATATATATAATATATATTATATATATAAATTGCAGCTACCCTTTAGAAATATTTTTTGCAAAGCAGTCTTCTTTCAAAGGAGATCCCAAGGCTGCTGGCGGCTGGAGCCACTCCAGCCAAGTCGCGCCGCGCAGTCCTCACCCCTCGGGCGCGCGGGTGGCTCCGTCGCGGGCCGGCTCCCGAAGTTGTGCGGCGGCCAGGCGGTGCTCAGCGGGCGCGGGCCTGGGGCGGGCGGCGAGTCCCAGCCAAGCCGCCCGCGCCGCCCCGCCCGCTCGGCGGGGATGAGTGACGGCGACAACAGGTGCAGCGCCGCGTCCGCGGCTTCTCAGGAGCCCCCGAGTTTGGCGCGTCAGGCCCCGGGGGTCAGACTTTGACTCTGCAAACTGACCTCCCCGCCCCGCACCAGCCTTCCGAAGTCGCCCCTCAACCGGCTTTTCGCACCTTAGTGAAGCCGGAGGTCACCTCCACCTCTCGAAACCCACCAGACCCCGAGGCCAACTTTTCTCCAACGGGGAGGAGGGAAAGGCGTGCGGTGCATGGAGCCTTGCAGAACCGTTCGTTCTCTCCTCCCCAGCCGTCTGAAAGCAGGCAAGAGTGGCCCCAGAACCGAGTCCTCGATCCGCACACTCCACGCACGCCCCGACCTGCCGCACGCTCAGCCCCTGAGACAGCTCAGCTTGACTACCACGGGCCACCGCCGAAACTTGCCCGCCCGCGCCCCTCCCCGCCTTGCGGCGCCCGCCCGCACCGCCGCCCGCGGCCCGAGGCGACGTCGTCTGCCCCTCCCACCACCCCCGGTGGCAGGTTCAGGCCCCGGGTCCGAGCCTGCGCCCCTGCAGCTGCCACCGCCGCCGTCGCCGCCAGGGGGAGTCTCCGTCGAGAAACGTGGTGTGGCTTCCTGGGTGTGAAGGTACTTTGAAATTTTAGGCTTCGGTTCCTTTCCCCCGGATTTTGAGGAGTGGAAAGGAAGATGGAGACCGAGTCCCGAGCGGTGAGTACGGCGGTAGGGCCTTGGGCCTTGCGCCCCAGGGTAGCGGAGCCGGGAGAAGGAGCAACGTGGACTCCGTCCATGAGGGGCTGGAAGGGCGAGTCTATAGCCCGTTATTTTGTCGAGAAGGAACGTGGACAGGGAGCCCCATAGACGGCTGGGAAGAGCCGCCAGGCCCCCATCGGGTTGTGTCGTGGGGTGGGGAAGGTGCGGCCCCCGGGCCTGGACTGGGTGTAGACGGGCTGGGGGACCTCGGAAACGGCCGGGAGGTTTCGGGAGGCAGTGGGTGGCTGGACCCTGTGCACCAAGGGGGTCCAGCTAGAGAAAGTTTTCCCGCCGAAACCGGGCTTGGCTGCCTCTTCGACGCTCAGTCCAGCCGGACTCAGCCCAGCTGCCCACGTGGGGAGTTGCCCGAACTGCGGATGCTTCCTCTCCCCTACTGGTCGGCTGAGACCAGAAGGCCTGAGAGACCAGGGAGGGGCGGGGGCCACCTGTGACTAGGTCGTACCTGGGCACTCTAGCACGGGTGCGCGCCTAAGGGAGGCCGAGGAGGCCCGAGGGCAACGTGCCACCGCGCCTCGCCCAGCCCCGCCCCTCCGGCAGCCAATCAGCGCGCGCCACGCGAGGGCCGAGGGCCGGCTGCACACGAGGCCGGCGTCCGGGTCGGTGCCGTTGAGGGTTCCCGCCACTGCTGCTAGCGGGTTTGCGGGGCAAAATTTCTCGCTGGCTAGCCTTCTTTTCCCTCCCGCACTTTAGTGGGGAGGGGGTGGATCCTCGAGTCAGTGCTCAAGTTCACGATGACCCGAGAGAACCCGAGGAAGTTGTCGCCGCGGCCATTTCCCCCAGCGCGTCAACTTGCTGGCCGCGGAGGGGAAGGAGCACGGAGGCCGTGACAGCGACGGTTAGCCCGCCCTCTTCCCGTGGTCTCGTTGGCAAAGTAGTTGATAGATTTCGAGGGTAATTCTCGAGGGGAGGAGGCACTGAGGACACATTACTTTGGAGGAAATTCTGAATAAACTCTTAAGTGCTAGAAGTTTTACTAAGCTAAGGTCCCTTACCTCTTACCTCAAAACAGCACTTTTCTAGGTGCTTTTCATACATTTGCAAAATTATTGCCAGCAGAATTTGAGGCTTTCTTTACTAACTCAGTGAATCGCTGACCTCTGAGGAACTTGGATGTTGCCTCTACCTGAGCCTTGTTACTGCCAAGATTAAATACTTTCAGGGCATTATTTATATTGTGTTCTTAAGCCCACAATCTAATGGTTGTCATTTTGTGAGCAGGAAGAAATTATTCGTTTGTTCATTTGTTTTGTAAATATTTACTGAATTCCTGCTAGTATGGTTACTACTTTAGATGCTGCAGTGAACGAAATAGGCAAAACTCCCTCTCTTCGTGAACATTATTACATTATAGTGAAAAGAGACAGACAATAAACTTAATAAGTAAATTATATAGTATGTTGGAAAGAGGTTAGTGGTAAAGATAGAAATAAAGCAGTTGGAACCCACAATAGAACAGGAACCTTAGAAACTGGAGAATGAAGGGAGTGGAATGTAAAAAGTTCATGATTTTCTTTCTTCTGTATCGTTTAACTGATTTCTCAAGATTGGAAATAAAGCACTCTGTTCTCTTCTGTTCATGTCATTCCTCTCTCAATGAAAAATAATGGAGTTGACTTATATTTAAACAAATCTGAGAACAAATAAGTTCATCCATTGAATTCATTTTGTTTTTAAGAAGAGAATTTTTTGAAGACTGATTTTTTTTAAGCTTTGCAAATAGGTGGTTTCTACATTCTCTAAACAAACAGGCAGAAAGAAAAGACTGTATCTACTAGAGCTGTTCTGTTATCTCTAGCAATACAAATCCACAGTTGCAAAGTAAAACTGAGCATCCAAGAATCATCCAATCTGGGCACCATGTCTTACAAGTGAAGTGACAGAAGTTGCAGATAACTTCCAAATGTGATGCTGTTACGTTTGGATTCCCAATTTCTTTAATTAGCAACTACAACATAGCAATTATTAAATATGATGACTCTGTGGTTTAATAGATGTTTTTATGAACTCTCTTACTGAGGAGTGGTTTTTGCCCTTAAGACTAGGTGGAGAATAAGCCCATACGGTGCAGCCTATAGCCCCATAGTCACCACTGACCTAGTCATTTCTCTGTACATCTTGCAGAGATTAATTTAGGGATTATGGTTTTATTGGCCAATGAAGTGAAAGGAGAGCAAATGTGAAAAAGAAAAATCCATTATCTAAGTTGGAAATTCATTGTCATAAATTTGTTTCTCAGAGAATTTAAATTATGAACATCAACCTTTTTGAAACTTGGAGCTTTTTAGTGCATTAGACTATCTTAGAAGTCTGTCTAGAATTCTCAGAAGGAAAATAATTAGCAAGTTCTTAAATTGGTTTCTCTTCAAAATTCTATTCTCAAGTCTTTCTTTTTTCAGATGTACCCTAAGAGTCTTCTATATTGCTATTGTGCAAAGGCTTATATGTTAATATATACTGATTAAAATCTAAGTTAGTTCCCCTGACTTAGAATTGTGAACATATGAATATGTACTGAACTCACTTCTACCTATGTGTTTTAGGTACTTTTTTTTTTTTTTTACAAAATCAGTCCACTTTTCAAATTGACAAGTGCATTTAAAAATTTCACTTTAGAGTTGAAAAATGGTGAACTTGTCAGAGCCTATTTACTTGTCAGTGCCCTTTAGCTAAAAACCATTGTGAACACACTTGTAACTTAATAAAGTTGGATCTTTTGAATTGCTGCAACAAGGAAAAACATACACCATGGGGCCTCTCAGCATTAAAAGGGTGTTGGAAAGAATTTACTATAGAATTTAGACTTACGTTAAGCACTTTTTTTGGGAGGGCTTAAGGAAGAAGGCTTTACTCTGAAATTCGTGTTGTTAGGAAGTGGGAGTGATTCTATGATTGGGTATGTTAATTCTTTACCTAGAAGGCAAGAAAAACAGATTGAGGCTAAAGCTGTGATTGATAAAGAAGGAGTAGTCTTATCAGCTAGGATAGAAGGATGTTTAGTCATTCTTGTGGTTTGGACAATGCTTTTGTTTTTGTCACTACACAGACATGATTATGGAATGGTCTTATTTTTTCTCTCTCCGTCACAGTCACAGAGTAGACTTGCCTGATGTTGGTGTTCCGTTAGCAAGAGAACAGCACAGCCTAGCTGTGAGTTCCGGCCAACTCCTAACAACACCAGGGCCTAGTTGGTTGTGCCAGGCCAGTTCCTCGCTGTCCAGGGCTGCTTTTCTCTTTCTCAGACATCTTTTTAAGTTTAATATTCCTCCTTAATACTTAAAATATTTAAATAGTATATTTAATAATGATTAACTCATGCATGTTTAAGTAATATGTTTAAGATTTAAGATATTCTCTGTAGAGAAGTAGATTCTACATTTCCTATATTTTTGTTTCCCCAAAAAGTTTTTAGCTCTAGTTATAATCTTCATAATAATAGAATAAAATTGAAATCTAAAATACTGCATTTTGTCAATGACTTATCTTTTTGAAGGATATATGCTTTCAGCCTGCATCAAAACTTATACCCTATGCTAAGAGTTTACAAGAATTTTATTTTACAGCAAACATCAAATCAAATGCAAACAGATTCATTATCTTCATCCCCTAATCCTGTGTCACCTGTGCCTTTGAATAACCCAACAAGTGCCCCAAGATATGGAACAGTGATCCCTAATCGCATCTTCGTAGGAGGCATTGACTTTAAGGTACCTCGTGTATTTTTTTGTATTAGAAGTTATTTTCTCAGAAGTTGTTTCTTTGTGCGGCCATAAAAATAATAACATATTTGCTATTTGCATAATGCTTAGGATGTTTCAAATTGTCTTAATATAAAGAATCTTTTCAACAACAATGTCAGTTAAGTAGAGTGTATATAATTGTCCAATTTCACATACAAGGAAACTGAGATTCATTGGTATTCTATAGGCTCATAGCTACTTCATGACAAAGTGAAAACTAGAATCCTAGATTTCTGACTCATAGCTCCACATTCTTTATTTTACCATACCACACTAATTGTACTTTTTTACATAGTACTCCAGTAGCCCAAATAATGAGTGATTATAATTTTCAAAAGAAGTCTCAATTAAGAGGAAAAATAAAAAAACAGAAAACAGTTTTATGAAATCCTGTTTCTCTATCCCAACTTTTATCTCAGGTTCCTGAGTAACTTCAAAACTTTTTTGTAAATTTCTTTCTATAACGTAATTTAGAATTTGATCACCCAAAAAGCCCTGTGTCCTTGTCAGAATAAAGCATCTTAACAGTAATATGTTTAAATAATGTAATCAGCCAATTTCCCTCTTTCAGAGAGGCACAGTTTGTGAGATGTTATGCAGCACCCCCATGTGGAAGGTGGTAGTAAACACCTATAGGAAAAGCAAGAAGGAAAAGCATGGATATTTTAAGTGGAATACTCTTACTTCCAAGTGGATATATAGAAGGATTTCCAAGCTTATATATTACATATTTGAAATTTATTGAAGAATCGTCTTAATGAAAAAAAAATCCTGTGTGATTAGGGTATGATATTTGACATTTATAATTCACTGTTTTCCCGTAGTCAGTCTCTCACAATTTGAATGGAATCCTGCTCAAGAGAAATGTTACCCTAAATGTATTTGTCAAAATTATGAGTCTTAAGCAAGAATGTGATTGGTGCACTAAAAATAAATTAAGGAAAACAATGTATGAAATGCTCTTTTAGAAAAATATTTTCTTTTTCTATGAAAATTATTAACAGCTGGCCCATAAATATTCAAGTTGAATATTCTTGTTAAGAATTTATTATATTAGCTTATTAAATTTTTTAAATAAACCATCCATAAATGCAATAATTTGTATGGCTAAGTTATTGTAGGTTACTGAAGCCTATCAGCTATAATATGAACTTGGGAAACATTGCTACAATGCAGTCAAAGCTTTAAGGTAACTGCTAGGTTTCCCTCCATCATACTTCTACCTTCCCAAAACTGTAGGTAATTTCTAGCAAGGAAATAGTCTACCATAGTAGCAAGAAGTCTCAAACTTTTAAAAACTCTTCTTTTTAAAACCCTACGGCCCATACCTTTTAATATTTAATCATTTTGAGTTTCTGTCTCCTTACTTTTCAACAAAGAAGTGGAGCTGCAAAATTGAACTACTGATTCTTCTATCAGAGAATAATTTGAATTAATTTGTTTTCAAGTCACTAATAGAAATCTTTATTCTGGCGTTGATTCCATTTTGTGTTTATTGAAATAAGAGGCAGTTAGTTACTCTTTGATTAACCCAGGATTTGTCATCATCCAGTTCAGCACGCTTTAGGTTACTAGCTTGAAACCAGTAAGTAGTGAGGGAGCAGTGGAGCTCAAGCGGTATAGCTCTCTGCTGTTAGGCGTGTTTTTTCCTAGATATATAAAGAAAATCTTTTCTAGGGATATTTAAAGTTCCTCTTGGGAGAAACACTTATAGCTGAACCAGAAACTGAAGTTACAGTGAATTTAGTGTGAATACTCTAGGAAAAGGTGATAAGAGTCTAGTATAAGACTATTTCAGTTAAAACCAGATATGCCAAACCATCTTTGTAGATATCTTGTACGTGAAAGTCTAATTATGACTCATTTTTATTTTGAATATCATCATAATGTCTGTATTAGGCTGAAATGTGTATTGAGTACAGATAAAGCATCTAAAACTTTAAATCTTGTAGCCTCTCTGTTATTATCACAAATTGAGTTCAAGTACTTTTGGAAATATATTTCCTTCCTAACACCTTACTTTTCCTGGAGACTATGCTGATTAAAATGGAGTGACTGGTGTAGTCCAGCGTAACCTAGTTCCACTACCATGACTGTGGGCCTCTCTGAACCACAAGAACCAATAGTAATAAACCCTTACTATAATTACAGCCATGCCTAATTCAATTTTATTAAAAACTGGCCAACTAGAGAACAAGAATTCCTTTAAATAATGAACTTTCTTTGTAGTTTTTTTACAAATTCAGCTTAAAATTTTTATTGCTATGTTACACTTTAACATAGCTACTGCATAAAGCAAAATACTCATATTGATTTTAATAACCTAGTGGTTTCATGCACTATTTTTATGAGAGGCATTCTTATATGCATATTATTATCATTTATTACCTTTTTCATCTCCAAAACAAGCATAAGAGTTGTTTCATCATTTATACATTAAAATTTTTTTCATGTTTTCTTTTTATGCCATTAGACAAATGAAAATGATTTAAGAAAATTTTTTTCCCAATATGGGTCTGTAAAAGAAGTGAAGATTGTAAATGACAGAGCCGGAGTGTCCAAAGGGTTAGTATTACTATAGAAAGTACATAGAACTAACAATTGTATTTTTATTGGATTACTAGGTTTTGCATGCTAACTTACTTTGGTTCCATTGTTAAAAACAGAGTTTCATGCCATCTTTCCTCCTACCTTTTGATCTCCTGTTTTGTGTGTGTGTGTGTGTGTGCACACATGTGTATTTTGGAGGGAGACACCATAATATTCCTTAATTCGTTGGGAAGTTATTCTTACATAGTCTGAGAGACAGTTCATTGTTAGGAAGTAAGCACATAATATTGAGTAGCTAATGTCCAGTAGCCAAGGAACCAGAAGCTAAAGGAATCTGATACTTTTGGAATTGTATGCCTGCTTTAGACTAAAGAGAACTTTATTTTAAAAAGGCTGACACAAAATAATGTCTGTGGGTTGTGTCTCAAAGACCTAGTTAAGGGACTAATCTGAGAAATATAACTCTAATGAGAATGATTTTTAATTGCTGAATCAAAGAGGATGAAAATTGAGGAAAAAGCGGTAGGATTTGTTTAGAGACCTTAGAGCTATTTCAGTGGATTAATACATACAAAAGCCAAATATCAGAGAAGAAAAAGGTAATTTAACATAGTGTGCTTGCTTAAGAAGTTTGACTGCAAAGTTAAGGAAAGGAAGTCAATGAAGGATTGTGTTTATTTTCTTGAAAAATAAGCAATATATACATATTCATAGGCATAAAAGAAGGGACCAATAAGGATTAAAAATTATATTAGTGGGAAACTACATATAAGTATGACAGGTGGACACTTTAGAAGAGATGGGATCCTGCAGAGAGGTTATTTTTAAACAAATTAAATACTTCCTCAGACTTACAAACAATATTGGGATGAAATGAGATTGTACCTCTTGTATTTGGCTAATAGAATTTGTAATGTCCATTTTTTGTCATTAAAAAGCATACATAGAAATGTAAACTGTATTTTATACTTTTTCCACTGGGTGGTATATGTGTTCTACCAAACAAAAAATAGCATCAAAATATTTCCTTAGCCCTTGTTTAATGTTTAGGCAAATAGAAAAAGAGAAATTTCTTTGCTGGAAAGAGAAAATTCATATATAATATAGAAATTATGAATTGAAGAAGACAGTAAATATTGACTAATTACATAACAGTAATTATGATTTGAAGAAAATAGTAGTTTAGCACTAAGTTATCTAAATAGAGGTTACTTTTTTGGGAGATATACTTTTTATTTCTTTTGTTCCTTTTTATAGGAAGCTATTTTGGCTTTTTGGACATGACATACATTGTGTATTTTTATCTTAATCATATGATTTATATTCTGAAGGTAGCAATTATATATGAAAAGCAGATATAAAGTCTGGGTGTGTTGTACATATTTTAGTTGATTTTATTTGGGAAATATACTAATAGTTGCATTATCAGTTTATATATGCTGATAATAGTAAATAATGCTTGTATTCTCACTTGCCAATATAAAAAATTTTATTATGTTGAAATTTTTAATTTTTTTAAAGGTTTTTTCTATTTTGATTTCTATTTAAGCCAAACTTCTGTCATTTTAAAAGGAGACTATTGCTCTGGACTGAAATTTATTGCATCCTAATTTGTAAACCAGAACACAAAACTCTCATGCTTTCCTACCTTACATATAGCTCAGATCTGAAACTGTTACAGTATCCTTGGGGTCTTTTTTTTCTCTTTTAGTCCCCTCACTTTAAGAGGGGGTGATAGTGTTAAGCTGTGAATGATTCACCTAAGTTTTGCATACTGGTGTGCCATAAGAAAATGCTCACTCCTACCATGGCCTATTCTTAAAAAAAATTTTTTTAATCTTAATATAATTCCAATGTAATATTCTAAGAAAATAATTAATGCATTTATTTAGGTATGGTTTCGTCACTTTTGAAACACAAGAAGATGCACAAAAAATTTTACAAGAGGTAAGATCTTTTGGTGTATTTAATTTCATTTTTGGAACTTCTTTCTTTAAAACTAATCCTTTAAGGTATGAATTTAATAGTGGGGTTCCAGTACAATGATCAATTGCTAAATATATGTGTGTATATATATATATATATATATATATATATATATATATATATATATATATATATATATACCTTCTTTGCATCTTAAAATTGACATTAATCTCCCAAAAAATGAATAAAAGAAAGATTAAAGCAAAACTTTATCTGCAAAAAAACAAATTCCAAATGATTATATAAGTATGGTTGTGAAGCTGTAATATAATTTTTCACTTTATTTGCTTAAACTAAGCATTTAGGGATGTATCTTTTCTGAATTGTTAATAGCACTTTAAATTCCTGAAAAACCACTACAAATGTGGATTTCTAGAGTGAAGTTAGCTGAGATTATTTCCCACCTATGAAAAACTTCATATAAACTAAGAGCATTCCTAGAAAAAGTCTGTAGCCTGCAGTTCAGTATAATAACTTTAAATCTGGAAAGCATAACATTTAATTTTTTAAGAAAAAATATTACTTGAATTGTATTTAATTGTCATATGCAGTCAATTCTCATTATTTGTAGTGGTTGTGTTCTATAGTCACCACGTAGCAAATATTGAAGTACTTCTAGAAGAAATCAGGGCTAGGCCTCCGCAAGCTTCTGGTCACAATATCTTCATCAGCCAATCAATATATAACTTTGTTTTATGTGTGTTTCTGTTTAAAGACATTATATTTAATGTGTATTTCTGATTCATTAACATTGAACCCATGGCCAACAGCACTATAACTCATACCTGAATTAAACCCAACTAACAGATTTTTCTCCATTAATGCTCATGACAGTCTCTTTGCACTAGCAACACTAGCCGGCAGGCACTTCAGCACTACACTTGAGAGATATTTTAAATAGCAGAAACACCCGCATAAAGTACAAAAGTGTTAAAAACGTGGCACTAAATAGAATATGAAAACGACACTTGTTTACAGTATAAAAGCTGAAACAAGAAAACGTAGTGTCACCCTGTTTGACCTTAGCTGGGACCATTGTGTCAGGTGACTCAAATTTTTCACCTCTCTGCTCACACTAATAACTGGTAAATTGCCAGATAAGAACTTAGGGTCAGAACATTGGAACCAAGATTCACACCCAGATGTTTAAATCCAAAGACTTTGCCCTTTCCATTATGCCCTGATGCTTTCAAAGAATGATAATAAAATAATTTATTTTTTCTTATTTTAGGCTGAAAAACTTAATTATAAGGATAAGAAACTGAACATTGGTCCAGCAATAAGAAAACAACAAGTAGGGATCCCTCGTATGTATTGAGAACTAATGTATTTTTCAATATTTTTGCATTGTTCTTTTTTGAAATACTAGACTTTTGATAGAATTTCATTAAAATATCAAGTTTCTTTCATTTAATAAAGTTATTTTAGTGAATTTGATGGTCAAATGAATAGTTCTCACCACAAATTAATACATACTAGATTGTGGGGTGTGGGGGCTAGGAAAATTTTATATAAATAATGATGTTTAACTATATTCCATATAGTTACATCTTTAAAGGAAAATCATTTATGATAAAAATATAATTTAAAGTTACAAAAGTAATTAGAAATAATTAAGAATTACTATTTAGAAAATTTTCTAATTAACAAAGTAATTTAAAATTAGAGTAAAACTACTGAAAGTAAAAATAAAGAACAAATATCAGAACTCTGTATGGTGTGTACTCTAACCCAACCACGTGTAGCATAATTATCAGAAGAAACAGTCCCTAAAGCTTTAGGAATTGGCTAAATTAGGTGCCTTCCGCAAATTTTCATAATGCTTTCAACTCTACTCTTTTTTTCTTATTCTTTTGATTTATTAAATTAGACATCTTAACAGTTAACTTTTTACCTATACTATTTTTTAAAATCTCTTAACAGAGTCTTTGATTAGGAGAAACTTCACATAAAATTTGTAACTAAATTTTCATAGTGTCCTAGTGTCTACTGGGATGCTTAAAACATTAGGTAGTTATTGTATATCTGTTAACAAACTAATTGATTGTGCTCATTTGGACTGTTCTGTTTTTGACTTAGAAGTCAACAAATATCAAGTTTAATTTTGGCTTAGTATTTGTTAATTTAGAAGATAACTGCTGTGTCCTCAGTAGATTGATACTCCAAAATGGAATGCACAAATCTGGCAGAATGCTAAATATCTTCAAACTACTATTATTAGTTGCAAGAGTTAAGCTACAAGGAACAGTTCTTTAGCCCATTATCACCAGCAGTAGGAACAAGTAGTACTGTTCCTATTATGACCCACAAGTTGCTAAAAATAGAACATAAATAAGCACTATGCTGAATGCTTTCAAACAGACCAATAGTTATTTAAGAACTATTTGGTGCAAGGGTCAGTGTTACGGGTTTTCATTTATTTCATTTAATCTTTACAGCAACTTGTAAGGTATTGTTTGCTTTATTTTTGTAAATAGTCTTACAAAGGTAAAACCATTGTTTTAGAAACGTTTCAGCTGAAATACTCTTGAATGTAGAGGAGAGTTAATCTGGGCATGCTGTGGGTCTTAATCCAGTGCAGCATACCAGAATTATGAATTTTCTTTAAAGTCTCATGGTTTATGTAAAAACTTCATGCACAATTTTCAGTCTGTTCCATAACATTGTATTGTTTTTTATAATATAAAAATATTTCCTAAAAATAATTGTTCTAATAAAACTGATTGTATAGGAAGATCACCATGTTCAGCTTATGCCTTTTCATATTTCCTGACATACCATCCCATGCCCAAATTTGAGAAGTATGGGGTTAAATAACTTAACCAAATGGTAGCGTTAGCCTTCAAATCCAGGAGAGTTTGACTCCAAAGCTCTTTTTACTTTTCTACGAAGAAATAATAAATATTAAAAGTACATTTACAAAGTACAAAGGATTTTTATCTTCACTTTTTTTCAAATCTGTCATTTCTTTTCCATTTCCATTACCAACATTCGAGTCCCAGCTACTCACTTTGCTTGCCTTAATTACTAGAAAAACCTCCTAACTGGTCTTTCTGAATTCAGTCTTGCTACCTTCCAACCCATCACACACAAAGCAGCCAGAGTGATCTTTCAGAATTGCACATCTTATGTTATTCTCTGCTTATTTTGAGTTGTTCTTCCTTTTTCTTTCCATGTTTTAACCATCTAGCCTTCTTCCAGTTTCAGAACATAACCATTCTCCTGATATACTGTTTTGTTTACCTAGAATGATTTTTGCCATCCCATTCATTCTTTAAAGCTCAGCCCAAAACAAACATCATTTCCTGACAAATGCTACATATATACATACGTATATATTTGAAATGTTCAGCATAGTATCATATACTACCCAGTGTTAATACCCTATACTGCCTCTTCATGTATTTGTCAAAATTGTATTTAATTAATCGTGTAATTAGCTGATGACTGTCTTCCCCACCAGAACCTAACTTCTATGAAGATAGAGGCCATGGCATGCTCAACTTTTTTCTTTTCTCTTTTTGGCTGTGTCACCAGAGCCTAGTTCAATGCCTTGTAATAATAATCACTCAAAATTTATTTATTTAACAGATAAACCTGTGGTTCCTTAATGATCTTTGGAGAGAAATCCATGAATCTCCTGAATTGTGTATAAAATTTTGTTTGAATATACATACTTCTGAGAAAAGGGTCTGTGACTCTCATCAAATTCTCAAAAGCATTGAATTAAGAACCATTAAAATATGCAGTAACAATACTAGGTGAAATGCAGTGAAAATATAAAAGCTGAGAAGTAATAGTGCTACTTAAAGTGGTAGGCCAATTCTGCTCATAGTGTGGTTTGCAGACACCAACAGTTCACTTGGAATCTGTCAAAACGCAATTCCTCAGACCCTGTCCTAGAACTCCTGAATCAAAATCTCTTGAAATGGGGACCTGGAATTTGTATTTTAATAAACTGTCTAGGTTATTACAATGTATTTTAAGTTTTGAGAAATGCTAGTATAGTGGGTGGAGAATTGCCAGTTCAGTAATTTATATAACCTTGCTGGTCAAGTACTTAACTCTAGCTTGGCATATAAAATTTTTAGTCTCCTCCTAATAAAAAATTTCTTTTTTATTTTGGGGAAAGGAGTATACATGACCTGGGAAAAGAGATGAGGACCCAAAATTAGCAACATGAAGATCTGTGGTCATGTTTGCAACAGCAGCAGTTATAGCAAAGGGAGACTAGAGAATAAAAGTTAGTCATAGCATGAGTGAATGCTTGCTGATAGTAGATCCAAAGAACCTGTAGGGTGGAACAAGTGTCCTGAAGAAAGTAGAACTTGTCCAACTTCACTGCCTCTATCATCTTTGACCTTGTACAAATAAAAGGTCAAGGTCTTACTAAGATCTTAGGAACTTCACTACAGTGTCTGGAGTCTTGATGTAACTTTAAATTAAATGTAATTTATATTTGTAAAAATAATGACTTTGCTAATAATAATCTCAGTTAAGTGTTATGTTTCATTATACCGGTATTAAAATCTGAATTGGTAAATTTTTAGCATTCCTTGTTAAACTTGTTTCTTTTTCTTTTACTCACCTTAAGCTAATAAAAGCTCTAAGGTAGTAGGTTTGAAAATATATACTTCAAAGATGTGTTAAGATATGGAATTTTTTAAAAACTTGTAACATTCCATTTTTACTGTAGTTATATTACATGTATTAAGAGAAACATTTTCCAGTGTTCAGAAATTATATTTTTAAATGTTAAACTGAACATTTCAGTTATTACTATTTAATCTTCATTTTAGGTTCTAGCATAATGCCAGCAGCTGGAACAATGTATCTAACAACTTCAACTGGATATCCTTACACTTACCATAATGGTGTTGCTTATTTTCAAACTCCAGAAGTAACTTCTGTTCCACCACCTTGGCCTGTAAGTTATTTCATTTTAGAAGGATTTCCATCTATTACTGTTAAATTTTTTATTTCTGAACTATTTCAACCACAGACAAATACAAATAATAATATAACAGCCATATAGCGACCACTCAGATTTAATAGATGTTAACATTTTGCCATGTTTACTTAAGTTCTTTCAATGGCAGGTGTAAAATATGATAAATTCAAGTAAAGCCTCTTTACCCTCATTATCCTACCCTCTTTTCCTCCTCAGAGGTAACCAGAGTATCTTTCCTGTTTCCTAAAAAAAAAATTGTATATGTTTTTACTACAAATGTAGATAGATATCCTTAAACAATAGATATACAGTGTTCCTTTTGGTGGTTTTTAAATACTATGTACATAACCTAGTTTTTCTATTCAGCACTGTATTTTTGAGATTAAACCATGCTGAGCCTAGTATATCTAGTTCACTTACTTCAATTTTTTATATATTCCATTGTATGAGTATATATTCCCCTGTTCATAGGCATTTTCAGTTTTTTCTATAATCAAGACCACATTGAACATCTAGATTTGGTATATATTGCGTGAGAGCTTATCTAGGACAGTGGTCTTCAAAGTTTCTGCTTATATATCCTCTAAAGTTTTTTGGAAAAATTATGAATACTGTCACTCATTTTTAAGTTGATATCTGAAATTTACCATAATTAAAAATAGTTTGGACATATTAAATATTATAGATTTGCTTTAGGTATATTTTTATAAAACTTTGTAGCTACAGATTTCATTTAAGGAAAATGTCCTATGTGTAGTGATGGATGTTAACTAGACTCATTGTGGTTATCATTTCATTTTTTGTATGTGTATATATATATATATATATATATATATATATATATATATATATATGTATAATCATTATGTTATACTCCTGAAACTAGTATGTCATGTGTCAATTATACCTTAGAAAAATGGAAAAATCTGCTCTATAACTCAGTTAACAAAACCAGTCAACCAAATAAAATTAGTCAATCAAATAAAATTTAGTTTCTATTAGAAAATTATGGCTTTATTTTTAAGTTCAAATAAATGAATTAATATGTATTCCTGTGACCATCACATAATTTATTTTCTTCCCTGGATATGAAATAAGGTACCAACTCCCCCTTAATATTTCTTATATAAGCTCTCTTTTCTTTGCTCTCTCCTATTTCTGAAGGGTATTGCTCTCTTGAATTGTCTATTTGTTTGATGCCCTGTTAGTGTTTACATTCCAGAACAACACATTATAGCAAGATCCAGAATAAGTGTGCCTTTAATAATGAAGGGAAAGAGTAATTGTGAAAGGGGAATTTTGAAAAGAAGAATCCATTTTACACAGATACATTCACAGATCAAATCAGGAAGGAGGCCATATGAAATACCTGAAAATTAGCACTCTTAAACCTGTTCATGCCCAGGTAGCACTGGAAGATTTTTGTGTTCCCCTGCCTTGGTCTGGGCTACAATATATGTGTAGAAGCAGAATTTCACATTTCTAGAGTATACACATCTTTGAGTAGATGTTGCCAAATACCTTTCTAAAGTGTACCAGTATACAAGTTAGTTAACTGTTTATGAGAGCTTCAGTTTCTCCATAATCTGCCAGTCCTTTAATTTACTAGATTTGCCAATAGTATCATGAAATGGTATCTTGTTTTACCTTTCATTTGCTGAGCCAGTGGTAAGACTGAACATAGTTTCCTTTATTTATTGCCCACTTAAGTTTCTTCCTGTGAGCTGCCTCTTCGTATCTTTTGCCCATTTTTTTCTATTGGGATTGTTTGTCTTTTTCTTGAGTTCATTATATGAATTTTGTGCATTGTAAATATCTTCTAGTTTGTGCCTTGTCCATTAAGTTTATAGTATTTTTTTGTCATACAGAAGTTTTTTATTTTAATGTTGAGAGATGTATTAATCTTTTCTTTCATGGTTTCAGATTTGTGTCTTGTTTAAAAAAAAAAATACCATGGTGTTGCTGTTGTTCACATCTAGATCTTAAATCTGAAGCTTATGTATTGACTAATTCATCTTCTTCCACTGTTTTGAAATGAATCTTCTGTCAAATGCCTAATTTCTGTGCGTGGGAGTTTCCTTCTGGGCTCCCTGTTATGTTCCATTGGTATATTTGTTCGCCCTTCCTAATTCTGCTATAATTCCTGTTGCTTTATAATAAGTCTTAGAAACTGATAGAGCAATAATCTCACTCTGTTCTTTAGGAGTCTCTCATCTATCCTGAAGTCTTTGCTTTTATAAATATAAATGTCATAATTTAGCTTGTTCAGCTCTGTGAAAAGCCTTTGTTTTTATTAGAATTGCATTAAATATATACATTAATGTGGGACATTTAAGCATAATACTGAATTTTCCAATTCATAAACATTATTTAGGTCTTTCCATCCATCAGTAAAATTTGCTTTCTCCATAAAAAAATTTGACACATCATTTGTTTGATTTACTCTTAGGTACTCTGTAGTTTTTGTTGCTTTTATGAATGGCATATTTTTTTTAATCACACTTCCCAGTAGGTTGTGACTGGTGTGTAGTATGCTTTTGATTCATAAATGTTGATATTTTATCAGTAACCCTGCCAAACTCTCCTATAGGCAATCATTTATGACTCAGTATTCTTCTCTTTCTGCTCTTTTGTTTCTCTCTTTTTTTTTCACAAGTTATTGCACTGGCAATGTCTCTGCTACAGTATTTATGTGATAATGCCATAACCTTGTTCTTAAAAAAGGAAACAAGTTCAGTGATTCACTATCAGTGTTGTGCTTTCATGCTTTATATGTAGGTTTTAGAAGATACTCTTAACCTTAACCAAGATTTCTTCACCTTAGCACTAGTGACATTTTGGGCCAAATGACTAATTCTTTGTTGTGGGAGACTGTCCAATACATTGCAGGATTTTTAGCAGTATCCTAGCCTCCCCACATCTATGAAAACCAAAATATTACCAACTGTTCCCTAGGAGGGTAAAATCCCACCAGGTTGTGACTTATTGCCCTAAATCAATTAAGGAAGTTACTTTTTATTTGGATTACTTAAGAGGTTTTATTATGAAAGGGTATTGAATTTTCACAATGCTTTTTCTGTATCTGCTGAGATTATCATTTTTTCCTCCATTATTCTAAGTACAGTAAATTACATTATTATTTTCTAATGTTAATCTGTGGCACAATTTTATTAGCACATGATAGTCTGAAAATTATGCAAAACTATGATACTTTTCTTTAGTTTGAGGGGGTAAACGTTAAAACAATGTAAATTATATTCCATGTTAGAAATTGAATTTTAATTTCTATCATTAAAGCCTATTTTACCTATTTTGTAATACAACTTCACTATTTTATTAATGATCTAGTTTTAAATGACCAATTTTGGGGTTCACTCTATTACTCTGAATAACCAACTGTTAGATGTACTTTCTTCAAACATAATAAATCACCTTTAAGTTTATTGGATGATTAACTCATTTAAATATCAGATTAATAAATACAATTTAACAAATGCTTCAGTAAATAAAGTATTTGTTTTAATTAAATGTATAACAAGGAAATAGGATGTTAACTATTTATAAGTAGTGGGAAATCAGTGGCAAAATCAGATAATGATTATTCATTCAGCTCTAAATGCTATGTAAACATTATTCTACTGCTGGTCTCTACAGTGGAAATAGGCAGTGTTACCTTAAGTCTAGCTGCCATTTTCTTCTAAATATTCTCTTAGAACTGTATTTTCATAATCTTTGGACTAAAAGCAGCTTTTCTGGTGGTGGTTTTAGCATTGCTGTGGAAGTGAAACCACGTGGAAGTAAAAATACTGTGATAATTTTAGACTTATAAAATTAAAGCTAAATGGAATTGTAACAATATCAATAAGAGGTAGAAAAATGACATTTCCATCATAAACCGTAAGTTGGCTGCGTTTAGGTCACAGTGTGAGATAAATTTTATTATAAACTATTTTAAAGAATTTTGCCTGAAATAATTTTTCTGTTTTGTTTTTCCTCTTACAGTCACGTTCTATATCTAGTTCCCCTGTGATGGTAGCTCAGCCTGTCTATCAGCAACCTGCATATCACTACCAGGTAAACATTAAATTATAAAATCTTCTTTGATACTTTGTCCTTTTTGAGTAACTTTCATTTTCTTCCCTCTCATACAAATTTTCTAGTAATTAAAAAGTTAAGCCTTGATAGCAGTGGTATTTTTCTTTTTTTATGAAGGAATTAAACAATATCATACAAGAAGATGGACTGTTTATTTCCTTTTAGCAAATGTAATGAGGTCAGTTTTGCTCCTGTGGCTAACGTTTAATCTAAAAAGACTTTAGAAATAATTCCCAAAGGAAGATAAAGATTTTGGACCACAGGCTGATTTTTTTTTAATGTTACTGTTAACCTTATGTCAATTTCTAGTTATTATGCTTAATAAATGTATATTAAAATAAGTAATATATTGTGTAATATATTTAGTTAAACAATCCTCTTTATTTCATTAATTCTTGTGGGAAATTGGGGATAAGTGAACGGTAATGCCAGACCACTTTGGTGTTTTGTAAATAAAGCATAATTGAAATACAGCCATATTCGTTTACATGATGTCTGTGGCTCCTTTGTGCTGCAGTGGCAGAATTGAGAAGCTGCGACAGAGATTCTGTGGCCTGCAAAGCTTAAACTATTTATCCTCTGGCCCTTTACAGAAAAATTTTGCCAACTTGTCATCAATAGCATTCACAAATAAAGTCACATTGTCTCATACCTTTGGAACAGTGGAAGAGAATTTATTTCTGGGTTTTTTTTTTCTTTTTGAACTTTTTAAATAGACCCACATGAAATTACAGTACAGTACTGGAATTATTTTTAGTATTAGACTAGGTTTTGGGGAGGTCAGTTATTTTTAAATTCTATTACTATGCTAAATATAAAATTATCTAGAGTGTTTTCTTCACTTAGTAAAAATGAAAGTAAGTAAATGACATTTATTTAAAGTATGTATGAAGCATGACTTTTCCTAAGGTGCCTCAAAATTTTGACAGGGACCCCAAATACAGAACATTAGGTACCAGGCCATTTAGCATAACAAACCAAAACTTGTGAAACCAGTTTTGGGACCCTTAGCTTATTGACTACCTTGAGCACGTATGAGGACGCAGTTAATAAGAGAGGTTGGTAATGAGGCTTTCTTTAACGAGAGAGTTGCATTTCCCATTCTCCTCAATCAAGTAAAGATGACTTCAGAGAATGAGAGTTTAATATTTGTCCCCTGAAATTTGTGAGATAGTACCACTTGGACCAGACCTCACCTAAAAAGTATCTGAAGAAGCTGGAGTGGTCTATGGAGGCAAAGTCAGACGAGAAGGGTACAGTGGGAAAGTGTTAAATGCCTAACAGCAAATGAAGGTTTATATTTCCCAAAGCAAGATATGAACCTCACAGAAGAGACTCTTTCCAAAAAACTTTAAGCTTACCCTAGGAGAGAAAAAAATCTATGTGAAGTGAACCTCTAGAATCAAGGTCTAGAATTGCAGTCAGAAGTTCTCAACAGGGAAATCACCAAAAAATCTGGTAAAGTACCTAACCGGAGTGTTAGTACTTGGAATCTGCCCCACCCCTAGAAGTGATCTATCTGAATTTTTATCCAGGGGCAAGGAAGAACAGCTCAACACAGAATTGTGTTTTTCCTTTGTTTGTCTGTTTTACTCTTTGAAAAGTTTATTTATTCATTTTTTATTAAGGTATAGTTGATTTACAATATTATATATATTAGCTACAGGTATACCACATAGTGATTCAAAATTTTTATAGGTTATACTTCATTTATAGTTATTATAAAATACTGGCTATATCCCCTGTGCTGTACAATATATTCTTATAGCTTATTTATTTTATACATAGTAGTTTGCAGCTTTTAATCTCCTACCCTTATCATATCCCTCCCCTACCACCGACCATCCCTCTCACCACTGGTAACCACCAGTTTCGACACAGTGCTGTTACAGTGCCAAGGGTGAGACAGAATAAAGTTGCTTTCTGCTTACACCTTGTGGAGTCCAGCTCCTCCTTCATTAATTGATTACATATATACATACATGACCTAAATGTGTTCTGAAAAGTTTCTAATACAATTTAATTTTATACTTTGACTCTGGTTTTCCACTTGACACAAATTATAAAATTGGAAGTATGTTACCGAGATATACTCAGGAATGATTTTGGTACCAGTTTGTAACATACTAATATTTTGCAATAAAAGAAATAATTTCACTTCACACATTTCTTTCCAGTTATAAATTTATTTATCATCATTCTGCCCCTAAAATTGCTATTTTGATAAGCATCTTCTCTTGCTCCTTCTTTTTACAAATTCTAAGATTGACAGCTTTACCAATTTTTGTTAGTAAAATCAGGTAATGCATGGTTCAGTCAGTATTTATCTCCTTATTTCTCACTTCTTAAGTAGATAATGATTTTGTTTATCTACAAACCTAGATAGAAATCTTTAAATCAGATTTTTTATTAAAATATTTTCTTAAGACATTATACATTATCCTGCCTTTTTGAACATGGTACACAGATCAGAGAGCTCACCTTATCTTGGTCATCATTATAGTACAGTGATTATCATCCATTAGCAGATGATGTGGTCAGAACTAAATTAAAAGTTTAGATGGTAAATTCATGGGATCTTCTTTTTTTCTGTTTTTTTATTTCAATAATAAAAAAAGACTTTATCAAATGTGGAAAATAAGCTAAAAAATTATTATTAAGAAATAATACAACTAATTTAAGAAATAGTCTTTTATATTGTCATCTTACAATAAATACTCTTAAATAATTTGACCCTCCTTTTTTTAAATAACAGCTTTGTTTAGATATAATTCACATACCATACAATTCACCTTTTAAAGTGTACAATAGAGTGATTTTTTTACTAAATTCACAAGAGTTATGCAACTGTACCACCAAAAAAGTTTAAAAACCTTACCCACTAGCAGCCATTTCCCTTTCCCATAATCCCAGTCCTAGACAACCAGTAATCTACCTTCTGTCTATAGATTTTCCTGTTTTGGGCATTACACAGATATACCGCATTTTGTTTATCTATTCATGTGATGATGGACATTTGGGTTATTTCCACTTTTTAGCTCTTACAAATTATGCTGCTGTGAACATAATGTACAAATTTTTGTGTGGACATGTGTTCATTTCTCTTAGGTCTTATACCTAGGAGTGGAATCACTGGGTCATATGGCATCTCTATATTTAACCTTTCAAGGAAGTGTTACAGTATTTTCCCAAAAGGCTGCACCATTTTACACTCCCATCAGCAGTTTATGAGAGTTCTAACTTCTCCACATCCTTGCCAATACTTAATATCTACCTTTTTTATTATATCCTAGTGAATGTGAAGTGATAATAATTTGTAGTTTTGATTTCCATAACCCAAAGCTAATGGTGTTGAATGTCTTTTATATGCTTACTGGCCATTTTTGTATATTGTCTTCGGGAAAATGTCCTATTCATGTTGTTTACCAGTTTTTAAATTGGGTTACTTGCCTTTTATTATTGAGTTATAAAAGTTCTTGATATATTCCAGATACAAGTTTCTTATCAGATATATAATTTGTAAATATTTTCTCCCATCTTGTGGGTTTATTTTCACTTCCTTGATGGTATCTTTTGCAGCATGGAAATTTTTAATTTTGATGAAGTCCAGTTTATCTTTTTTCTTTTGTTGCTTTGTTACTTGTGCTTTTGAGATCATAATATTTAATTGTCTATTTCAAAAAAACAAAGATTTACACCTATGTTTTCTTCTAAGAGTTTTATAATTTTAGCTCTTACATTTAGGTCTTTGACCCATTTTGAGTTAATGTTTTGTAATATGATTTGAAATGTAGGGGTCCAACTTCATACTTTTGCATGTAGATATCCAGTTTTAACCCTTGTTTATAATTGGAATGGATTTTTTTTTTTCATTTTAGGCCCCTGCACAGTGTCTACCAGGTCAGTGGCAGTGGGGTGTTCCTCAGGTAAGTATTAACTTTTTTCATGGTTTTTGTGAAGACTGCATGAATATTTAAGACAGGAGGACTAGATTTGAGACTTCTTCTATTAACTGTGATAACCTTTGGAAATTCATTTAATCACTATTTCTCAGCCTCCTCATTTGTAAAGTGAAAGTAGTAATACTATACCTTTAAAAGTTTCCTCACATGATTTTTGTAAGTGAAAGCATTTTATAAATAAGTGCTATACAAACTGAAATGAAAATTTACTTTTTACTATTAGTATTATTAGAAAATATAGCATTTTTCTAGCTTTACTTCAGATTTTACTTCAGTTTTATTTGTGCTCCTAAATAAGTATTCCATCTCCCAACTTTTTTTGATAACAAATAGTATACCACTGAAAAGATTGTTTAATGACATTTCCCATTTCCATGGGAAGTCAGAAAGCTGAGAATAGACATTTATGCCAATTTAAATACCATAGGTTATATTATTACAACCTTTAATTGTGATCTTAATTATTATCTGATTTATATATGAGGTTCTGAAGTACTAAGAACTTTTAGTACTTATAAGTGTTAACGTTTTTTAGTAACATCCACATAATTGGAATTTATAACAATACAGAGTTACTAGTTTGTTGCTAAGATACTTTAGTGCTGTGCCTGAAAAACAACTTTAGGAAAATAAGAAACCAATATTTCTTTCATGTGTTGGGTAAGTCATTTGGTTTAATTGAAATAACTAATCCTATTTTAATTAGAAATACGATTTTGCATTTTAGTCTCCTGCCTCTTCTGCTCCGTTCTTATACCTGCAACCTTCAGAGGTTATTTATCAACCAGTGGAAATTGCACAAGACAGTGGATGTGTTCCTCCTCCACTGTCTCTGATGGAAGCTTCAGTTCCAGAGGTATGTGTTAGTCTCAAAGTAATTTATCTATAACTACTTCATCTTAACATTTATTTCTTTCCTAAAGATATTTGTTCAAGACCTTCATTAAGGTTGAACATCTTGTATATTCTTTGATTTACTCACATTTTTATATCTAAGAATGCTTCATCTTAGCCTTCTTAACTAGTTCTGAACCATTTCTTAATTCAGTCATTCACTCTATTAGGCTAATCTCTGACTCAATCCCCTTGAAAGAGTAAGATGTCAAATGCTTCTTCTGGTTTGCCTGCTAATATGTATTGTTACTAACATTCTGTCAATTTAAAGCATATAAAAGTTAAGTCAAAGAAGAAAAAAATCTTTTAAAAAATTCTTCCTTTAAAAATGTAAATCAAATTTATTTTATAACTACAAATTGTAAATATTATTTTCCATGTGTTTAAATTATATTCCCAGACCATTACTAATAACCTTATCATCTATATGCCAGAAACTGTACATAGCATGTTTTAAATGTGTTGTGAAAGATTTGGAATTTAATGCCCACCACCCAATTTGAGTGTATTGTTTTAGCCTTATTATTATTATTATATTGCTAAGGTTTGTAATGTTGTAATTTTGTTCTGAAACAATAATTTCCACAATTTTGAATCTTCATGTTTACTATCAGTAGTTTTACTAGAATTTCTCCATTCTTCATCTCAGCCTCCATTTATCACTTGGTTGACTAAATATGCAAGTACTCTTTGTTGAAGAAGGTTTATAGGTGCTGTATTCTCTGAGTTCTTACAGGCTTGTTTGGTCCACATGTTTGTTGTCTATAAATCTGAAAGAAATTAAGATTAGCTATAAAATAGCTGCATCATACTCTTTGAAGATTTCCAAGACTGCCGGAACAAAGTACAGTAAACTGGATGCCTTAAAAAACTGAAATTTATTGTCTCGCAGTTCTGGAGGCTAGAAGCTCAAAATCAAGGTGTTGGCAGAATTGGTTCCATCTGGGGGCTATTCCAAGCCTCTCTTCTTGGCTTGAAGATGACCATCATCACCTTGTGTCTTCATATTGTCTTTCCTGTTTCTGTTTACAAATTTCCCAATTTTAAAAGGATACCAGTCATGCTGGATTAGATTCTACTCTAATGACCATATGTCAATTTGCTTACCTCTGTAAAGACCCTCTCTCCAAATAAGGTCACACTCTTAACATACTGGAGGTTAGGACTTCAACACAAAAGTTTTGAGAGAATTCAACCCATAAAAATATGATTTTCGTTTAGAACTTCTAGTCTACTCTTTTCTGGTGTTGAGTATAGCTATAAGGAAGATTGAAGCCAGCCTGATTTTCCCCCTTATACATAATTTGCATTTTCTTCCTGCATGTCTGAAAAGTCTGTCTTAATTTGAAATCACTTCACCAGTATATGTCTTGGAATTTATTAGTCTTTATAACATTTTTCCTGGGACACAGTTTGCCCTTTTGATTTTTAGACTAGTTTTTATTTCACGGTTTCTTTTTTCCTGTTAGAAGTTTGAAAAAAATTTTTTTATTCCAGTTCTATTCCTTCTTCTTCAGGAACACCAGTGATGCACATGTTAGATCTTTTTGTCTTTCATATCTGTCATCTCTGATATAATTTACCATGGTTTTTTTTTAATGTTGTCTTATATGCTTTTTCAAGATAACTATGACTATATTTTTCATTGTGTTTAGTCTGCTTTTTATTATGACTAATGAAGCTTCCATCTCTATTTTATTTTTAGCTTTTTTTAATCCCAAACTCTGATACTTTGCTTACATCATTGCCTATAAATGTCTTTTAACTTAAAATCTCTTTTTGAAGCTCTTTTTAGAGATCGTGTTATTATAATTTCTTTCGAGATCAAAAGAATTATACTTATCTGAACTGTTCTACTATTTTCTTTTCTTTCCCCCTTCCTGCTTTTCCCTTGATGGAGTTGGAGAGGATGAGAAGTCTCAGGTTGCTTCCTTTTCCTTCCTGTCTTTACTAATTCTTAAATGAGACCAGCTATTTGTTGAAATACAGGGTGGGAGGAGCATGCTGTTGTCTCAAATACCCTACCACCAAGTCTGCCACGTCTCCTGCCTGAGATGCTCTTCTGCCGGTTTTTAGCATTCTGGAGATCACTTGTCTCCTAGCAAAGTCTCCTTTGTCTCAGGTTTTCTGTGCTGGGTTACAGTAATTGCTACTTCACTTTCCACTTTCACCCTGCTTCACCTTCGGCGTGTCCCTCAGCCATAATGCAAGGTAGCAGATCACAGAAATACTGAAAGCATGATTTCTCCTTCAGTTCTGCCTCCTCTGCTATTAAGTAAAATTAGATCTATGTGGTGATCTTTCCTGCTTATGCCTTGGCCTGACACACCCCTTCACTTGAGACTATAAAGAATCTTTGAATAGACCTTTCAGAACATTGACCTTCAGGGAAATCATAACCTTCCTCAGGCTTCAGAATCCTCCTTTATATTGGTCCAAGTTGCATAGCATTTGACAGACATTCTGCATTGTTTGTAGTTTGGGGATCATGGGCACTTCCTTGTTTACTTGATGGTGGCATTTAAAAAATCTGTCTTTTGTTCTTTTTGTTGTTTTCTGGTTTTGGGGGGCTGGGGGAGCAGTGAGGTAAGAATGCTTTTACATTAGATTTTTAGCCGTAATCTATTTTGACACTAAACTGCATTCTTAATTTCTTACATCAGATAACTTACCAGGTTATAGTTCACTATTTAGTGGAATCTAATAAGATTTTTCTGGAAATATTGTTTATGTTAGGTTATAACTGTACTGTTAATTTTTATGATACTTCCATACAAAATAATATAAGCATATTTTTAATTTATTATTATTTCTGGTAGAAGATATAAGTCTAATATATAAATTAATGAATAGGGTGGAGTAGTTTATATTTTAAGTGTTTTTTCCCTAAATTTAAAAAACATAGGGCTTATTCTTACAAGTTTTATAGTTAGATTTCCTAAAATATAAAAATAAATTAGCATCATTTTTCACTTGTATCAGTGGCTAATTTACCCCTTCACTCTTAGAATATAGCTTTCACCTTCTACCTTGCAGAGTAGGTAGGGAACACTTTGTGGAAACCACCTCAGCTTCCAGCCCCCAAAATACAAATTTACCTGAATCATAACTCATCCTTAGCATCTTGTATTTTTTTAAGTAACCTTTCTTGTCCAAGGTTATTTCTGCCTCTTTGCTCTGGATACTATCGCTTCCCTCTTCCTCAGAGACCTCATTCCACTATTATCCTTCTTTTCTCATTTATTTAATTTTCTCTCCATTGGTTCATAGCTTCACCACTTACTAGTATGCCACTTTGGATGATTACTTAACTCTTCACAGTGTTGGCTTCATAATGTCCACATTTGTAAAATAAAGACATCAGAAAAATCTATTTTGCAGGATTGATGAAAAGATTAGAGTTGTATACAGAAGTTCTTGATATAGTGTCTAGCTCCTGGTAGAACAAAAATTATTATCCTGTAACACACCCCCACTGATGCCCTAATTCTCTTATACCTTTCAAAGCCAAGATTGAAAAAGTAGTCTACACTCAGTGTTTCTACTGCCTCACTACCCATACGCCCCTCGCCTGCTGAAGTCTGCTTTATTACCTTTCTGCTGCTTGGATAAAGGTCATCAGTGACTCCCTAATTGCCAAATACTTGCTTTTTAATCTTACTTGACCTCTCAGAGACATTGGACATACTCCTTGAAACTCTTCCTACCTTTGGTTCCCATGATACTGCTTTCTTCTGGCAATTCTTTTTCCTCCCCTTATGTTTCTTTGTTAGCTGATCTTTTGCTCCCCATGATTTCATATTTGATTCTCCATTCTTTCACCCTACATACTCATTCTGAGGTTATCATCCATACCCATGTCTCTAGCCCGAGCCTCACTCCTGAATTTTAGACCTGCACTGCCCAGTACAACGATAGCCACTACCACATGTGGCTGTTTAGCACTTGAACTGTGGCTGGTCTCAATAGTGTTGTAAGTGCAAAATACACACCAAGTTTTGATGACATAGTATGAAAAAGGAATGTAAAACTTTTACTTATCACTAATTTTATGTTGATTACACTTTGATATATTTTGACTATATCAGTTTAAAATAAATGTATTACCAAAAATTTATTTTATTTGTTTCTTTTTACTTTTCTAACATTGCTACTGGAAATTTTTCTTTTCTTTCAGTATTATTGAGATATAATTGACATATAGCACTGTATAAGTTTAAGGTTTACAGCATAATGATTTGACTCACATACATCATGAGATGATTATCACAGTAAGTTTGGGTGAGCATCCATCATCTCACAGATACAAAAGTACAGAATTAGGAAAAAAATTTGTGCATGACAAGAACTCTTAGGGTTTACTCTCTTAACATTCCTATATAACATACAGCAGCGTTAATTCTATTTATCGTGTTGTGCATTACATCCCTAGTACTTACTTACTCATAACTAGAAGTTTGTACCTTTTGACTGTCTTCATTTTAATTAATATGTAGTTCACATAATATTTCTATTAGTGCTGTTCTATAGAGCCATCTAGCTTTCTATCAACAGTATACCTCTACTAGAAGTCCTGCAGATACCTCAACTTTTACATGTTACAAACCTAACTCCAACCCACTCACAATTACATAAACATCAACCTTGTGTTTCTTGTATTCCGTATCTCAGTGAACGGTACCATGATCTGTTGGACAAGCCATAAATCTACTTTTACATGATCTATTCCCTGCCTGTTACTCCACTGCCTCATCTTTCAGCTGTCGTTTAGTGTATAATCTTCCTTCCAGCTGTACCAAACAAACTCACAGATCTCCCAAATGAGGTGTGTTCTTAGTTGCCTCTGTGCTTTTTCACATGTTGGTTCCACTTTCTTTCCCGAATTCTTCAAATTCAAGCATCAACTCCACTAGAAAGCTTTCCCTGACCACCTCCCCAACTTTAAGTTACATCAACTAATTCTGTTCTTTTCTCCCATGCTTTCCTGTGTGTCTCATAGGTCTTAGGGTAATTTTGACTAGTCTGTCCCATATCAGTCTTTAAGTTAATTAAAGACAGGGAATGTGCTTCTCATCTGCATTTCTCCATTGTGTAGCAAAATGCCTAGTATGTTATAATGCTGAATAAATATTTTTAATTAATAAATGAAAAACAACATTTTTCCTTGTTTTTGTAATAGCCTTATTCTGATCATGGAGTTCAAGCAACATATCACCAGGTTTATGCTCCAAGTGCCATTGCTATGCCTGCACCTGTGATGCAGCCCGAACCAATCAAAGTAAGAAGTTGGTTTTGATTTTTTTTCTGTCATTCTTCAGTCATATTTCAAGTTTTCCAAATTTCTCTTCCAAAAAGAAACAACTTTGGATATTTATTTATATCACATTTGTGATCAGAAGTACAGAATTAGTGAAACCTTTCATGTGAAGGAAATACAATTCTAAATTAGCTATAATTTCTTTTAATTAGTTTTAAGCAATTTATAAACCACAGGTGGTCAAAACTTTTATTTACTGTCATAATATATATGACTTAAAATCTGCCATTTTAAAATATACAACTAAATAGTATTAATTATATTCACATTTCTGTGCAACCATCACCACCATCTCCAAACTTTTTGTCACCCCCAAATAGAAACTCTGTACCCATTAAGCAATAACTTCCCATTCTCTCCTCTCCCCAGTCCCTGGTAGCTTCTAATATACTGTCTGTCTCTATGAATTTTCCTGGATATTTCATATACTCATATTTTTATTATGTTATGTTAATGACATGTAGCTAAGTATTATGTGGGGAAATGAAGACAGTTAATGATCTACTCTTCACTTTAGGAATTGTGCTCATGCATCCTACATCAGATCCAGGCCAAGAGTGATAGTCTAGTTACATCCACTTATATATTCAATATATTTCAACTATCTACTGTATAGCAGAGAATTCTGCTTATTCCCATGTGACCTAGTTTCTTAGTGAAACTCTTACATCATCACTTAGGGAAATGTTACTATATGTCTAATAAAGAACCCAGATTGATTAACTTATAATGGTAATATGAATCTTGCTTACAGTGTATTCTGTATAACAAAATGATGGAGGTTAGCTATTACACACTCATGTTTTTGCTTCTGATCCAACCCATGTGTTGGAACTCCATACCAACTTTCAGTAACTTTAAACTACTTTAAGGAGCCTCCCTACTCTCTCATCACCTCACGCCTTCACCACTCACTGCATTTCTTCACTGCTGTTGCCACTGCAAACATGGAGTAAAACCATAATTTCAACCTAATATCAAAGCCTAAAGTGTTACTAAATGTTATTTGTAGAGATTTTATTATAGTATCAAAATCTTCTAAAACAGACTGCTTCTTATGTTAACATTTTCTCCAAATACACTTCTCTAGAAATAGTTGAAATAGCTATGCCATACTAGATAATCAGTTACAGATTGTATATATTATACATACATAGACATTGTAAACACAAATGACTGAAGTTGTACTCCTTGGATAATTCTAATAGAGGATAGAGTGGTAGTCAGATAGGAGAAATTTCCAAAGAATATTAATGTTAAACATTCTTGATTTAAAGTTTAATTTTTCTAGTTTAAGACTACACAGTTTCCTACATTTTCTCAGATCTGTGAGTATGAAATGGCAGAAATTGTAAGAGAAGTTGGTATCTTATTTAATTTAGTCATATAAAAATTACACATATGTTGAATATAAGTCATAACAGAGGCATGAATAGATATATTTCCTTTTTCTGGAATCAGAAACCTGCCTCTTGCATGTCTAGAAAAATGCTTCAAAGTGGAACTTTACCCTTTCTATCCTGACATAAATCTTTGCTCTGTTATGCCCAGGCTAAACAGGAACAAAACCATTGACTTGTTTCTATTTATATTTAATCTGTCTTGTTAAGGTTTATGATAATTCTGGTTATCACATGGGATACATCCTAAGGAATATTTTGGTCCTGCCGAAGTTAAGATTTAAGGATTAGAGAGGAGTTGAAGAGCTATTAACTGTGGTTAACTAGCTTACTTCAAAGCCCACGTCTCACACAACTGTCATATCATTTCATTGAATCTGAGATATCATGGATTATAAGACACACCATTATTTTATGTATCACTACAAAAGAAAAAAAACCTTGCCATCAATTGTGAATGTATCCTGATTCAGATTTTTTGAAACATAAAAAGATATATATCTCAGAATTAATGAGATTTGACATTTTTATTTTTAATTTAGAGATGCAGGATCATAGAAAGCTTGAGTTAAGAGGGGAAGGAAAAATACCCACAATTCTCTTTTTGTTAGAGATGAGGAGAAAAAAGAAAATTTAATTAAATAAACTTTCAAAGTCAAAACTGGAACACAGGGGTTTTGTATAGAGTTTTACATTTCCTGTTTTATCTTTCAAGGTTGAACGTTCTAATACTCTGGTTTCTCTTTAGATCGTATTAATCTTTTGCCTTTTTCAAGGTTGAATGTTCTATGTATTGTATACTCAGTATTCTTCTTAAGGTGATTTGATGGCACTCAGTAGGAAATGGTGCCCTACTCAGGAACAGAAAATCCAAAACCAGTTCTATAGTTTTCTAAAACTATACAGCTTGTAGAAATGCTTTACTATACACATTTTACTGTGTGGAAAATTGTCTACTTTTGCTTATAGTGTATTTGTATTATAACATAGAAATATTAATACACAAATGTTATTAGATCACTAGGAGACGATCTTTTCCTAAAATTTATTTAAGTAGACTAATATTAAAATATTGACATTTGAAAAATTAGCCTTTATTCTTCCTATGCAAATTTTCCCTTGTATACCAAAATCTTTGGTGCCTTAAAATACAGAAAGTTAGGAATAATTCCTTGGAAGAATTTGAGCCTGTTGTTTTTATAAGTGTAAATCATTTTTAAGACTCTGTTATAATTTTAAGGATGTTAAATGTATGTAGCAATTTCAGATGTCAAAACTATCTTGAAGCAACAAATCTAATCAATAAACTAGAGACCTTATTCAGAGCTCAGAGCGCAGGTGTAACTGCTGGAAATGACGGCTGGAAACTTCTCACTGACTTTAAGCCACAGGCTACTGTACTCTGTCAAATCAAATACATTGTAAAGCAGACCAATACAGAAACTACTAGGTTAGTATGATATTAATTAGGGTATCATTCCCAAATTCAGCAGAGTCATATCTTATATAGAATTAATTTTTAAAGTCATTAAAGCAAAATCAAATAATGTCAAAAGTATCCCATTGAACTAGACTATAGGCAGGAACAAAAGGAAAATCTTGGTTCAGTTTGGGCACTTGAACTATTATGATTTTAAGATGAATATCAAATCCCTAGGTAAGAAAGGTATAAATGGAGAATTACAAAGTATTTACATTTCCTTACAGTGTTTCTCCATTTGTGCATTAATGTAAGTGTTTAGTAAGTTTATTCTTATAAAGATTAATTGAGATACAGGAAACTGAGTAAATTATAATTTGAAATTCACCTTTAAGTTAAATGTTCTTTTTATTTAAGTCCAGTGTATACTAGTGATTCATGAAAATATTTGATATTAAGGATAATATTTAACCACTTGCCAGGCTATGAGAAATTTCTTCTAATTAAAGCACTGATTGGACTTGAATGAAAAACAACTGTTGGCCTGTTACACCTTACCCTTCAGAAAGACAGAATGATTCAAAAGTAAATTGGAAAAGGATATGACCTACTACCACTGTGTCTTATTTCTAGCTCAGAGAGCCATAATATGCTCTTGCCTAAAAATTAGCAACTGTCTCTACATAAAAATTCCACCACTGTCTTCTTCCTAACTATTTCCTCATTTCAGTATCATTAACACTTCTTATTAAGCAATTAGAGATTAAAATTCCCTTATATTCAACAGGTCCTTGGGGTAGAGGACAAGTATAAAGCATTGTATTCCGGAGAGCAGGAATAAGAAAGACCTGTGCTTAGCAGCTCTGAGCACACAGTGGAGGTAAAAATTTTCATGGACTGTGCATAGTCAAACTATAGATAGACTCATATTCTAGAAAATAAATTATTTTACTGAGTAGTCAGAGAACTAGGCAGCAGGAGCAAAGAAAGGCTCAACCAGGAAGGCACCAGTAATTGCACTGGTTCCATGTGTATCAAGCCTCCTTCTTGCTATGAAACTAAAAGAGAGGACAGAGAACAGTAAGGAGACTCAAGGACTCATGAAACCAATGTTTTAGAGTTGTCATGGATAGATCTCCATTCAATGATGAGTATACAGAAAAATATACACTGCATGGGGTCCTGTAAAAATTTTTTTGCATATGGAACTACATTGAGGATAAGAATAAACAGCATAATCATATTGTATATATATATTTACATGAAATATATTGTATATGTGCAGTCAAATTGCAACAATTCTACCTAATAAAGCTGAAAAGTGAAAAACAAATAGCATATATATGTATTATGTATTAGAACATATATAAGAGGAATTTAAATGAGTTTTTAAAAATATATCCCATTCTCCCAATAATTACAAACTGAAAAACAGGAAAGATGAAATGGTTGCTAGCTAGTGTAAGAAAACACTGTATGACAATGGAGTAAAGAAAGTCTCTTCAGCAAATGGTGTTGGGACAACTGGACAGCTGCATGTAAGTCAATGAAGTTAGAACACTCCATCACACCATACACAAAAATAAACTCAAAATGGCTTAAAGACTTAAACTTAAGACAAGACACTAGAAACCTCTTAGAAGAAAACAGAGGCAAAACATTCTTTAACATAAATCTTAGCAATGTTCTCCTAGGGCAGTGTACCCAGGAAGTAGCAATGAAAGCAAAAATAAACAAATGGAACTAATTAAACTTACAAGCTTTTGCACGCCAAAGGAAACCATAAGCAAAACAAAACAACAACCTACAGAATTGGAGAAAATATTTGCAAGAGATGAGACTGACAGGGGCTTAATTTCCAGAATAAACAGCTCATACAACTTAATAACCAAAAAAACAAACAACCCAATCCAAAAACGGGCAGAAGACCTAAACAAGCAGTTCTCCAAGGAAGAGATACAAATGGCCAGTAGGCACATGAAAAAAATGCTGAATATCGCTAGTTATCAGAGAAATGAAAATCAAAACTACAATGAGGTATCACCTCACACCAGTCAGAATGGCCATCATTCAAAAGTACACAAACAATAAATGCTGGAGAGGGTGTGGAGAAAAGGGAACCCTCCTACTGCTGGTGGGAAAGTAGTTTTATGCAGCCGTTATGGAAAACAGTATGGAGATTCCTCAAAAAGCTAAAAATAGACTTACCATATGATCCAGCAATCTCATTCCTGTGCATATATCCAAAGGGAGCCTTAATTCAAAAAGATATATGCACCCCAGTGTTCATAGCAGCACTATTTAGAATAGCCAAGACAAGGAAACAACCTAAATGTCCTTCAATGGATGACTGGATAAAGAAGTTGTGGTATATTTATACAATGGAATACAACTCAGCCATAAAAAAAGAATAAAATAGTGCCATTTGCAGCAACATGGATTGACCTGGAGATCATCATTCTAAGTGAAATTAGCCAGAAAGAGAAAGAAAAATACCACATGATATCACTTATATGTGGAATCTAAAAATAAAAAAAAGACAAACTTATTTACAAAACAGAAACAGACTCACAGACATAGAAAACAAACTTATGGTTACCAGAGGGGGAAGGGGATGGGAAAGGATAAATTGGGAGTTGGAGATTTGCAGATACTAACTAATATATATAAAATAGATAAACAAGTTTCTTCTGTATAGCACAGGGAACTATATTTAATATCTTGTAGTAAACTATGGTGAAGAAGAATATGAGAACAGGTGTATGTATGTTCCTATGTGACTGAAGTATTGTGCTGCACACCAGAACTTGATACAATGTTGTAAACTGTACTTCAATAAAAATATATTTAAAAAATAAAATTTTATAGTGCACAAAAAAGATATACAGTTGTCAAAAGAAGGATTTGAAAAGACGCTTAGTATCATATGTCATTAAGGAATCGCAAATTAAAACGCAGATGAGATACCACTACACCCCCATTAGAATGGTCAAAATCCAGAACACTGACAGCACTAAATGCTAGCAGGGATGTGGAGCAACAGGGAAAATCATTTGTGGTATAATGCAAAATGGTACAGTTACTTTGGAAGGCGATTCGTCGGTTTCTTACAAAACTAACTATACTAACTCATAGTTAGTATATATAATACTCATAATACTCATACCATAGAATCTAGCAACTGTGCTCTCAGCTGTTAACCCAAATGAGTTGAAAATTTATGTCCACACAAAACCCTGCACAAGGATGTTTATAGCAGCCTTATTCATGATTGCTAAAATTTGGAAGCAACCAAGATGCCCTTCAGTACGTGAATGGATAAACAGTACATCCAGACAATGGAATATAGTTTAGCACTAAGAAGAAATGAGCTATCAAGCCATGAAAAGACATGGAGGAATCTTAAATGCATATTACTCAGTTAAAAATAAAAAAAAAATTAAAACACTTCATACTGTATGGTTCAACTATATGACATTTTGGAAAAAGCAAAACTATGGAGACACTAAAAAGATCAGTGGTAGTCAGGGGTTGTGAGGAGGGAAAGATGAATAGGCAGAGCACAGAGGATTTTTAGGTCAGTAAAACTATTCTGTTTGATAGTATAATGATGGATACATGTCATACAGTTGTCAAAACCCATAGAACGTGTGACACCAAGAGTGAACTCTCATGTAACTGTGGACTTTGGGTGATAATGTTGTGTTCATCAGATGTAACAAATACACAATTCTGGTACCAGTTTTGAGTAGAGGTCATTGTGCATATCTGAGGGTAAGGAGTCAACGGGAGCTCTCTACTTCCTACCCAATTTTTGCTGTGAACCTAAAACTACTCTAAAAAATAAGTCTTGTTTTTTTTTTTAAATTATCAAGGTACCCAGGTTCCAACCTAGAACCTTTAACTATTGATTTTATATGTTTAGTACTACAGTTGATTGTGGATGTGCCCAAATAAAAGAAAACATTGAAACAGGGTCAATAATTGTTTCCCATTAGTCCCTCACAGCTATTATAATTATGACAATCTTTTCTTTATATTTCTGTCTTCTAGAAAGGTAATATAATTGTATATTACCATATATATACACATTATATATATTTATATATACACAACATATATATTTATATGTAATATATAATTGAGAGTTTTTATTTTCCATATAAATGGCAATTTATATCACCACATTTTTCTTTTTTATCTTAATGACACATTTAAATGGTAGTATATCCTCACTGAATCAAACTTTCTAAAACAATTAGGGAATTACATTTTTAATTAATTAAGTTCAGAATTCAGTTGCTGCTCTTAAGAAAATATGTAGACCTGGATCTTGTTGCCCTTGGTGTTCCTAAAATGTTGAAATCTAAACTAAGATTGCCTTAAGATGGTCACTGAATATTGTCACTTTTATACCTGAAATGTTAATGATGATAGTATGCAAGATGGGGTCTACATGCTATTGAGTATCTTTGTAGCAAAAAGAGTAACACACTGATTCTTAATGGTATTAAAGAATAATCACCATGCCAGTCATTTACATTTGATCTTGAGTTCAAGGAAAAAAGATAGTAAGATTCTGCACTGAGTTTTAAAGTTAATCTGGTCCCAAGGTCCCCTCCTAAAGAGTCCGCAGATATAAGTGTACTACAGTATAACTTGTTTCCCTTGTTTCCCTTCTCTTACGTATTTTATATGTTTAAAAACATGCTTCTGAGAAGGATTCACAGGCCTCTGCAGACTGCCAAAGTCCATGGCACACATACACAAAAACAATTAACCTGTTGCAACTATTTATTAAGACCTCTATTGTACCTGTAATAAATATATAGAAAAAGCAAAAAGAAATTTTAATAAAAACAGTTAACCTCTGTGTTAGAGTCACTTTATTTCACCTGTAACATAAATTTTTATAAGGAGGAATGTCTTTAGCTACATGTTCCTAATTCTAAGAGAGCTTTTGAGTCTTCCATACTAGCTGAGGTTATTCAGACTAGATAAACAATGACATAGGAAGCAGGCTGATGGGGAATAATACCAACCAGAAACTGCAGATGCAGTTTACCACATTAAGCAAACACACATTCCTACAACAAACATTATAACAGATGTAATTTTCTATGAAAAAACACCTCAAGGTTAAAAAGTCAAGGCCTTGGAAGTATTAAAAACAAACTTCTTAATATTATAGGCGAGCTCTTTGTGCTTCTGTAGACTTAGAACCTCAACTTCCTGATGGTAAAACATAGAATAAGTACTGTATAGATTTAACTTAAACACTGTGGTAACTAGTGCACAAATACTTATCTTATGTATCTAAACATACAACCTAGTTAATCCCTGTTCTTTGTAGTCTGAAAAGCATTAGTATCAATAGCATCTTAGTTTTTCTCAAGTTCCTATTAAACTTGTAATTTCTGATTTTGACTTTAATCAAGGTGAATGCAATATATTTGAGGATGCTGATCATTTGTTTCCACAGTATAGAGTATTATACACTCTTCAAATTTAAAGTGTCTTATTGTTTTCCTTCAAAGATTTTCAGAAGTTCTCAGCCTGAAACTTTTTTTCGTCTGAATAGTTTCAACCCCAGGGGTCAATGCACTTTCTGTAAAAGGCCCAATAGTAAATATTTTAAGCTTGTAGCCCACATGTCTCTAACTCAACTGTTCAACCCTGCTATTGTAGCTTGAAAACAACTATGGATGAGGTATAAATAAAGATTGTGGCTGTGTTCCAGTAAAATTTTATTTACAAAAACAGGTGATTGGCCAGATTTGGCCTGAAGGCCATAGTTTTACAATATTTGGGTTAACCCATTGTCAGGTTCGTATATCCTCTTAAAGTATACTGTGAAATATAATACAAATGCTTTGGTTATTTCTATTTTTAATTACTTGTTTTTCATCTATTTTTAACCTACATGGATTATTTAACCATTCGCATCTGGACTGCTTTAATTTTACATTTTCCATAAATTCTTACCAGCCAAAATATGTAATCAATGTGGGGTAAGTGTGAATAAGGATATTTGTTCATTACTGGGTAAGGATAAGGATTGGCTGATATAGTATTCTAAGTAAATTTTGTACTTTTATGGTGGGGAAGGGAATCTGTCTCATTCTCTGATGTATTTTATTTGCATACCAATTAGGTATTTCCATTCTTAGTTTGAGCACTTACTTCCTTTGCATTCTGAGTCTGTCATTCCCTCTAACTGAACATTTTTCCTCCTTTTACTCAATCTATTTTCTTTCCTCTTAGCACTCATGCTACTTGAATGAGCACCTTACTTTCAGGACATAAGATTCAACTCATCAAACCTTAATACCTTACAGAATGGTTTCCTGAACATTCTTTGGATAATATCTTTCCCCACTTTGACGACACAGGATAATAAGCAATAGAATTTTGTATTCCACACTACACTAATAATATTTTTAATTTATGTTTTGGAAAGGCATGAAGGAGGAGTATAGGGGTGTATTTTTCACTCATATGAAATTATTGTTCCTTCAGTACTGAGATTTAGTCAGATTACTTACCTAAGATTTATTGCCAAGATTTGATTTATTAGTCAAACCCCAAGGGTCTTGTTCTACTTCTTGTCCTCTTAGCTTGTCTTTAATTCAGTACTGTCAACTAGCCTGTGCTCAAATTTTATTTATTCTCATATGTGGCTTTCTTTCCTTATACTCTGTTTGATCTTTCTCTTTCAAAAAAATAGATTTCTTCCTCTTTTACCAGCTACTAATCATGGATTCTCTTTGCTCTCAAATTTTTCTTCTAGAGTCTTCCAGTCTTCTACATTTTAGTAGTGTTTAATAGTGAGTCTAACCATAATGCTTTGATTTTCTTCCTGTGTTAACACTAAAAGAACAACACCTGGATGGATGGTCACTACCTCCTCAAACTGAATACAAAATATCTTACACTTTATTTTCAGACTCCTCACCTCTTGTTAGTTTGCCCATCCTCCTTATACCCTGAAATCAAAACACCAGTGATTTTTCTGACCTCTTAAAGTTACACGGTCTATTTATACTGTTTTGTGTCCCTTTTTCAGCTCACTAACTTACTAAAAATAATATATTCATTTGTCTTCCCACTGCCAAATCCCTCTTCTAAGCTCTTTTATTGCTTAACCAGATTACTGTATGTTTATTTAAGACTTTTCTATCTTCAGTTTCCATCCTTTAGTCATGCATAAAATCTGAATTCAGTTTTTAATCTGAAGTTAGTTTTTTTCCCTCTTATCACTCTCAGCAGCTCTTATCCACATCCTTACCAAATTCTTTGCCATTACATATTATATTCTGCCTTCAATATTTCCATAATTATCAACCTAAATTACTCACATATAACTATTCATATTTTTGAGCTATGGTGAAGCTAGCACTGCTCCTGTTCTCTCTAGGCATACTGAGTCTTTAACCAAGCAATTCCACGTACAGAAACAAGTTTAACTTCACTTCTTTATCTTTCCTGAGAGAACCAGGGCATATTGCCAGTAAGCTATGAGTAGCTGATTAGGCATAAATAGCTGTATATTACCACAGTAGATTCAATTCATTTACCAAACATTTGTTGAGCACCTCCATGTGCAAGCCAGTATTCTAGACACTGAGAACACAGCAGTGAATGATATTAAGTGATACTGGACAGTACTGAACAGCCCAGAGAAATCCTGGCCCGTCTGTGGAGTTCAGCAAACCAGGTAAGTTTGAACCCCTAGAGTCACGCTGTTCCCAACATGGTAACCACTAGCCACATGAGGCTAGTTAATTTCAATTTTAAATTAATTAAATGAAACTTAAAATTCAGTTCCTCAGCTGCAACTAGCCACATTCTTTTTAATTGAGGTATAATTAATTTACAATATTGTGTTAGTTTCAGGTATAAAGCATAGCGATTCAGTTTTTTTGCAGATTATATTCCATTATAGGTTATAAGATAATGGATATAATTCCCTGTGCTATACAATAAATCCTTGTTGCTTAGCTATTTTATATATAGTAGTTTGTATCAGCTAATACTAAACTCTTGATTTATCCCTGCCCCTCCCCTTTCCCCTTTGGTAACCATGAGTTTGTTTTCTATGTCTGTGAATCTGTTTCTGTTTTGTATATAAGTTCATTTGTGTCCTCTTTTTTAGATTCCACATATAAGTGATAATATATTTTATTTGTCTTTCTCTGACTCATTTCACTAAGCATAATATTCTCTAGGTCCATCCATGTTGCTGCAAGTAACAGTACTTCATTCTTTTGTATGGCTGAATAATACTCCATTGTGTATGTGTGTGTGTATCACATTTTTTATTATAGTTGATTTACAGTGTTTCTAGCGTGCAGCATAGTGATTCAGTTATACATATATATATTCTTTTTCATGAAGTATGATAATCTCTAGGTCCATCCATGTTGCTGCAAATGGCATTATATCATTCTTTTTTATGGCTGAGTAGTTTTCCATTGTATATATATATATGCCACATCTTTATCCAGTCATCTGTTGATGGACATGTAGGTTGTTTCCATGTCTTGGCTATCGTAAATAGGGCTGCTATGAATATTTGAGGTGCATGTATCTTTTCAAATTAGTGTTTTCATTTTTTTCTAGATGTATACCCAGGAGTGGAATTGCTGGATCATGTGGTAGTTCTATGTTTTATTTTTTGAGGAACCTCCTTACTGTTTTCCATAATGGTTGCAACAATCTACATTCCCACCAACACTGTACAGGGGTTCCCTTTTCTCCACATCCTCACCAACATTTGCTTTCTGTAAACTTTTTGATGACAGCCATTCTGACAGGTGTGAGGTGATACCCCATTGCGGTTTTGATTTGCATTTCTCTAGTGATGCTGAGCATCTTTTTATGTGTCTGTATCCATCCTATGTCTTCTTTGGAAAAATGTTTATTTAAAGTCTTCTGCTCACTTTTTGATTGGATTGTTTTTTTGATACTGAGTTGTATGAGCTGTTGGTATATTTTGGATATTAACCCCTTGTAAGTCACATCATTTAGAAATATTTTTCCCATCTCATACGTTGTCTTTTCATTTTGTTGATGGTTTCCTTTGCTGTGAAAGTTTTTAAGTTTAATTAGGTCCTACTTGTTTATTTTTGCTTTTATTTCTTTTGCCTTGAAAGACTGATCGAAGAAAATATTGCTATGATTTATGTCAAAGACCGTTTCACCTATGTTCTCTTCTAGGAGTTTTATGGTTTCTGGTCTTACATCTAGGCCTTTAAACCATTTTGAGTTTATTTTTGTTTATGGTGTGAGAGAATGTTCTAATCTCATTGTTTCACATGTGGCTGTCCAGTTTTCCCAGCACCGCTTGTTAAAACCACATTTCAAGTGCTAAATAGCCCTGTGTGGCTAGTGACTACCATATTTGACAGTGTAAATATAGAATGTTTCCATCAACACAGAAATTTCTGTCAGATAGTACTGCTCTAGAGAAATTGGAATATGGAAAATTTTGAGCCTATCCAAAATTTTAAAATATGTCATAGGATAACTTGGTTCCCTAAATTAGAAGCTGACCTATGCCCAAAGTGTCAAAAAGGTAGTAGAAACTAGGGTGTTTCTTTGTCCCAAACTAATACTAACATTTAAAAAATCTCAGGATGACACAGATACATGGAACTACTCTGTATTATATGACACACCTACCTAAATACCTGTCATACCAATGCAAACTTGAAGAGAATTTTAGGGGTTCTAGACAACTTTCTAAATAGCCTTCTGCCAATCTCTACTCTCTTTAAAAAATAAAAAATGTGTTTAACACACGCATAATAATGTTTTCAAAATAGAAGGAATGTTGTAACTCACTTGTTTCTCTTTGACCTGTTACTCATTTATATATGTATGAAACATTTATACTGTGACACTAGAGATTGTGTGAAATAGATTGTAAGCTCTCCGAGAGCAGGGAGAAAGCCTTTCCTGAGTTCCGGACCCCTCCTCATCTCTATCCTTTCACTTCTTAACGCTTTAATAAATTAGTACCACATGTTCTGCAGGAATTTAGTAAGTGTTCATTGATGTCCTACACTCATCTCTTCTAACTTATTCTTTTTTCCCTCAGTTCAGTCTTTCTGATCTGTATTTTCTTTCTCTTTACTTAACAGACAGTGTGGAGCATTCATTATTAAGACAATTGGGCAGCTCTAGTCCAGCTCAACTGATTTCTTATCCAACGATCCTTGTGTGGCCGAGATCCAGCTTCAACGAACCGGCTAGAAGCTGCCCGTTGTGAAACTTAGGGTTAGTTAATACCTCGCCATACTTATTTATTCCACTATAAGCTGTCTAAATTTGATGAAATTTGCTTTTTCAGCTGTTCTAGAAAATTATTTAGGTAGATGTGGCATGTTGGTGTTTTAATGTGTTAATCTAACTGTAGTGCCGTTTTCTACAACATGTTTTATCCATTCCATAAATAATAACCACATTGGGAATAGTGAGGTGTCTTCATTTTCTCCGCTTTGTGTGATTTCTTTTTCTATCAGTCTTTTAGAAGTTATGTTTCATATTCTTTGTTATTTATTTTAATATTTAGGGTAAGAGTCATTTCTAGTTCTAATAGAATTTTTAATACTTTCTTGCCCTTTAGTATATATTATGTTTAATCTTAGTGACTCAGTTCTACTACTTTGCTATTTTGTCATTTTTTGTCTAATTTTTTATTTATGTGTTACTGCTATTCCTCATTTACTGTTGCTTCTACATTGGTTTTCAGAACTTGAATAGTATTTATACTTCTTTATAACATTTTCCAAACATTAGAAATAGAAATACTATCAACATAATCAGTATTCTTGCCTTTTCATGTGATTAATTTTACTATATTAAATTTTATTCTCTAATATTGATCTAGCTTACCTATAAGCCATTTGGTACCAAATTTTATATAATATGGGTCACCTAGTAGACTTGTTTTGTTATAAGAAAGGCTCACCTCTGCCATGATCCCATAACATTGACTGGTATTCTACTGTATTTTGGTGTTCTATGAATGCTTTAACCTTTTGACCTTTTCATCTTATATTTTACCGATATATTTAATTATATATGTTACCAATTCCTAAGAGGACAATTAATTATTTCCATAAAAAGCAAAACTATTTCTATACCAAAGGAAAACTTTAAATTCTTATTCTAAAGCCAGTTCTTATTATAAAATTGGAAAATAGGTGGGGAAAGAAAAGCTGTTGTTCAAAAGTTACAGAACAAATCATAAGTGTTTTTATCACTAAAATTTATTTGTAGTATGAAAAAATCCTTCAATCCATTTGCAACTCTTTCACTAACCTCCTAATTTTAGGAGAGATGGAGAAAACCCGTAAATATTGGCATGACCTTAATAAATCTATATCTTTCTTCTCTTATTCTATCCCCAAATATATTCCATGCTCAGCAGCAGCAGAAATAATAAGACTTGGACCCCAGAGTTTTTCCTGGTGAGTCTGGGTGTTTCTTCTGAAACCATAGTGAATAAGCTTGCTAGTCAAATGGTTTCTTAAGAACAGTAGGACCATATGAATATACTCTAGCATATGAGGATCCCATGTACATTAATTATTCTCAGTTTTTAGAAATGTAAAAAGACTAATTAAAAGGCCCACAATGAAATTTCAGAAGTTTTTGTTCTGTAAGTAAAATTATTAACCTCTGATGTTAGAGATCTTCTTTTAATAGTACTATCTTTGAGGACAAAAAAGTTAATGTTTTGATTTTCAAAATGTTAAACATGATGCTAAACAAATCCCGGACCTGTTAATAAAAATTAATGATGTATTGTTGGATAAGGAATTTTGATAATTATGGATACCAAAGTGTGTTTTTCCACAGAGCTATATAGATTATATGTATGCACACATGTAATATATATACATAATATGCATACACACGTACATGTTTATATAAATATACATGCGTATATAATTCATACACATAGGCTTTCTTACAATTTAGCTTTATTTTGAGAAGCTAATCAAAATGGTGGCATTTATTGCAACCTAATACATGGAAGACATCTTCAACCTTCTTCATGGCCTAGCTTGATAGCTCAAACATATTTCTCTGATAATAGATTTGGAGGTTGAAAATTCTCCCTACATATACTAAGTAAAGTTCATTTTTATTTTTTCTTTTCTGTAGTATATCTTCTATAGATTAATTTTGAAAAGAAATTTTTACTTACTTAGTACCCATTTTGGAAGGCCAATCTTAAGACATCTGCAGTTCACTCTGTTTTAAAGTGAAATGAATAATATATATATATATTAGTACCCATACCAGAATCACAAAGTAGTAACTTTGCAACCTGTTTTCCCAGAATCTCTAATACAGTCAGAGATAGAAAGATGGTAGCATGCAAAAGATAAAGCATCTTGGAAAATTAAGTCTGTAACTTCCTCTGTCAGCTGATTTCAGAAGGATAGCTTAGAAAAAGAGGTATGATTTAGTTTATAACATTGCTTTATAAATTTTTGCCAATGATGGCAGTACAGTATTTTCAGACATGTTTATACATGATAACTTTCATATATTAAGGAAGTATATTTCCTGGATTTATGCTATATTTAACTATAAAATAATTGGGGTCATACACAAAAAGTCATTGTATTTTTCCCAAAAGTAGTGCCTGGATACTATTTAAAATATAGAATCAAAGGACTAGAAAAAAATTTTAGGAGGGCATCCAATTCAACTTTTTTTTTCCTGATTCAACTTTGATATCATGCGTCAATATGCCCTATTGTTATAGTAATAAATTGCTAGACCCTGTACCCTGTGTAAAATGTACTCTGAAATCTCTATAAACTTCAGGGGGAAAGGGCCAAATTCTTTTCAAAAGATAGATAGAATATTCATAATTGGTGCTGTTTCTTTCAACTCTATTCAGTGTGTTAATTCTTTACATAAATTCCTAAAAATATGCTATCAGCTTCTGTACTTACATTTTGAGTACTACTCTCTGATTAGCATCTGAAGTTATTGCTGTTGTTAGAGCTGCTTTGTGTGTTTCTGTCTCTGCTTTTATGTATTGCATAAGTTTGCTAATGTTTTCTACATTCCTGGTTCCTCTCAGAAATCAAGTACCATTCAAGATCACATTATTTCACATTGTCTTTATTTCTCCTTTTCACATGACATAATCCTTCTTCGGTTTTCTATAAACTAGTTTCATGGTTATCTTGATGTTACCTACTTTCTGACCCATCAGAATCACAAATATAAAATAGAAGGTGTAGATTTTGAACTAGTGAAATAACAGATTAAGGATTTCTCATTTTGTCATTCTTTTTAGGCATGGTGCTTAAAATAGTATCAACTAATATAATGCCAGACCTGACTGTATCAAAGTAAAGATACACAATAACAGTATGAATAGTCATTAAGACATTTTACTTAGGCTAGTGAGTGATACCATTTTGACATCTGACTTATTTTTAAAACATAAAATTTTTACATTTTCCATCTACTGATTTGTCAGTTTTCATTTGATATGTATTTCTTAGTTAAAAGAAGCCAACACTTGTTTATTTACTACTATTTTGGTGCATAATTAGTGAAGCTAGTGTGTTAACCTGTTTTGCATTTCTCTCAAGGTGTATAATGGTCATTTAGTATTTCTCTAAAGGTGATCTGAGTCATACATCTTAGTGTACTTTCTCCCCTTTGGAAAGAAGGTGTGTAAGAAGCTGCCTCTCTATATGTAGGGACTAAAGCCCTTCCCACAGTCTTTCCTCAATTCAGCCCTCTTACTTGTCGGTTTTTTTCCTCATCAGAGAAAATTTGAGGGACTCTAGATCCTCATACTTCTTTGGGATGTATGTACCTACAAGATTCCAGTATGCTCTTAGGCCTAAAGAGAATTTCTAAAAGGAGGTTTTTTTTTATTAGACTCTTACTTTTTTCTTAATTTCTTCCTTCATGGAGTAGAGAGGGTAAAATAGATCTCTGAGAGTTTTTCTTTCCTGAGGAAAATAATGCTTTTGAGGAGATGGTATTTGTGTTATTCTGTTATATAAGAAGAGTCAAGTATAAAAGCTTCAAAGTAAGTGTCTCGAAGTTCTTAGCATTTATTTTCCTCCCATTACTTACCATTGACAAGTTTTGTGGAATTTTCTCTAGATCTTTGTCTTTAACAGGTTTCAGTGCTTTTTGCAGTTTCCCTGTTGGAAAATTACAAGTGAAAAATCAAACTACAGTTAACACTTAAACAACACAGGGGTTAGGGACACCAACACACACACACACACACACACACACACACACACACACGGTCAGAAATCTGAGTATAATGCATAATTGACCTTCCATATCCACCATTCTGTATCCTCTCTGGTTCCTCTCTGGTTCCTTATCTGCAAATTCAACCAACCGCACATTGTGAAGTACTGTAGTTCATATTTATTGAAAAAAATCCACTTATAAGTGGATCCACACAGTTCAAACCTGTGTGTTGTTCAAAGGTCAACTGTATATTCTTCCTGTCTCATGAATTCCCTAAGCCTACCAGTTGTCTTCTTTCAGTCTGGAAAGAATTCACTGTCTATTTACCTGAATATCTCTATTCCAATTTGTTTTCCAAATACCGTATCCTCGATGTTTGAATCAGTTTAAAAACAAAAACAAAAAAACACCTGAGTGTGCTGACAATGAGGAAGACCTCCCTCCATCTGGCTTTGCCCCTTATGGCTCTCAGCATTCTGAGGACCTCCATTTTCTATTTTGGATAGAATTTCTCCAAATTTTTAGAGACCCTTGAGTCTCTTCTTATCCACCCAATTCAATTAATTTTCACTGACTGAAAATAATAGGGCTTATTTATATTTATAATGTAGCCATTACATATGCACTGTCACCTCTGCTTTCATTTGCAAATATGGCTCTAAACTGAAAGAAAAAATGCAATCAAGCATACTTATTTTGGGAAGAGTTTTGCCAAATGTCAACCATATTAGCAATGATATTTAAATTCACAGGAGAGTCCCAGAAAAGATGTCAGTATTGGGCTAAATATATAATCTAACAAAACTAATTTGAATTCTAGATTTTGGGAATGAAAGAAAGAACAAAGGATCTTTCCCCACCTCGACTGCCCTAAGAATAGGGTTAAAGAGAATGTCTATCAACCCAAACACTCAATCCAATTTAGTAGAATTTCCAGTAGTATAATGCAACATGAAAAAAAAAAATCATGTTTTCTCAGGCAATATGGGGAAAGATGTTTTGGCTTAAGATATCCAGCTTAAAAGTACCTAATTCATACCTGAGTGTCATTCTTGGTTTTCACAGCTTCTTTCCTTCTTCTGTTTCTGAACCTATTGGTTGCTCTTGAAGCTCCATGTTTTTCACAAATGGCTCCTAATAACAGTGCATTTTGGAAGTATGAAAAAAAGGGAGAGAGGACCAGGGTAACTTTTGCTGGAATGTGGAATGTTATATCCTTTTCTTTCATTTGCTTTATGTGTTATATAAGAAGAAATTTTAAAAGATGATGATTGGACAGAGTATCTTTGTGTCTAATTCCTAAAGATCAGATGAAATTAGAAAGGATATGTCATTTAATACTTTTTGTATATCTTATCTTACTGTATTTCAAAAAGGCTATCTTGTTTCCTCAAAGGATCTCATAGGTACAACCCTAGATAATGAAATACATTTTGGTTTGCACTTGAACAGATTTGTATTTTTGAAGTTAAAAGCTTCTTTTCAATCCATTCACTTGCTTCTTGAAAATTACTTTTAAATCATCACCTTTGCTTAAATTTTGTATACCTATTACAGAGAATTCAACTTCCCTTATTTTCTTCTAACTGATTAATTATTGGAGAAAATATCCAAAATTATTTCTAAAGATCATTTCTTCATCCAGTTGATCTACTTTCTTTATTAAACACCCTTCAAACCAAACATCTTTATACACTCTAGGTAAAGGTAGCCAACAATATAGTATTCACTAACATGATTTAATCTCAGGTCATTCCATTTCAAAAGAGTCTTGTCTCTATTGTTAATAAATACAGTTTATCCTAGTAAAACAAGCTTGTCATTAGGGTCTGTTTAAGTAGGGTCATGTGTGAGAATGTAACTTCATCTTTTCTCAGAGATAATTACATTCTCAGAGACCTGCCAAGTTCCAATATGAATATTAACTTAACCTTCTTGGAAATGGGATTATATGGATTCAGAAGTAAAAGTCCTTGTTTTCCAGCATTTATTTCCTCTTGAATCTCACTCCCACCTTCATTGATGAGCAGCAAACAGACTTGACTTGATTCTCTTATTAGAAATCAAAGGTATTTACCTATAGACAAGGCCCTCTGACATTTTATCAGTCGTATCAAGTTCTGCTTTCACTTCTGCTGCTTGTAGTAGTCAGGAAGTTCTTGACTTTGCTGATCTCTGTTCTCAGTTCTCATCATCTGCCGAAATGATATATTTATCATTCAAATCAGGGCACTTGAAATGGGCACCAAAAATAATTAAAATTATATAATTTTTGAAATATGTACTTATTGACCAACAAAGAAGTTTATCATATTAATAAACCTATTAAATCATTCTATTCAAAGACTATTTTTCAAAAATGAAATTCTAGTATTACAAAAGCCATAAACCTAGACTGTCCCAGGGAAACTGGGATGTAGGTAACCCTATTAAGACATTAAAAAAATGAATGTAACATTAAACTAGGATCAAAAAGTATAGTCTGAAAGGCACGCAGCCACAAGGAATAGGTGTGATCTCCCCTGTTACTTCAGCCCTTGATGCTTTATTGCTTTCTGGCTTAGCCACTGATACAGCTATATAAAAAAAAATGTATTATGTTTAGGTATAAGCCTCTTTCCCTATATTATAAACATGAAATCATAGAATCATGTACCTTAAGGACTACAGGGTCCATAACTGTGGAATAGTCTTACAATATTAGTCTTAAAATATTAGTAAATTAATCTGTTAACTAAATTTGCTATATGATTTCTAGGTAGTTCTAAAGAAAAGCTTCAGTTTAGTCATTGAAGATTATTTAAAGTCTATAAAAACTATATAAAGTCATATAAAAACCACATTAACTTTGTTGATATTGATGATAATCTGCTATAAAGTCATGCTTAGAATATCACATTTTTGCTTACTATATTTTTCCAGGACAAGAATAATACCTTGTATTTATATAGCACCATAAATCTTACAGGCACTTCACATAGATTATCTCATTGTATCCACTCACTATTTTTTGTGAGATAATCAGACAACGTTTTATAAGAGAAGTGAGGCTTAGAAAGGTTAAGAGAATTGCCAGAGATGATGACATTACTATTAAGAGGTTGAACCTAGAACTTCTGATCACTGATAAACTGTCACTTGTAAGAGGTAAGTGGTTATGGGGAGTGGTTTTGCAGAAGGGAGTTGAGAAGGGAAGATCCTTAGAGAACATGATACTTTTCAGAAATAATTTTTGTCTTATTCAAGAGTTATAGATCATCTTTCATTGAATTACTAAAATTAAGTCTTAGACACAAATAAAATGTCTAAACATAATCCCTTAAGCATCTGGGAGTCAGGGTCAAAAAAGTGTTTCAATTCTAAAATTAAAAAGTTGTGGTTAACATGAAACTGTTTAATCATGCTTTGATCAAGTAACCTAAGTATGAACAGTTTCCCAACCAAAATAGTGGAAATAGAATTACACTAGAATTTTTTAGATTGTTAGTCAAAAATTTTCTTTAGAAGTGTTGACAGTTGTGCAGTTCAGCACTCAGAAATAGAAGGAACACAAGGTGAGAAAAAAGGCCTTTTAAGTTATCCCAGAAAAACTTGATTACCTCTGATAGCACAAGATACCTACAGGCATTGCCATCTACTCTGTATTTGGGGAACATGGCACATTTCCACATGTTTTTGAAAACATAAAGTCTACCAACAAAAACAAATGCACCTTTGGTTTCTTTTCTTCTTCATTTCCATTCTTCTTGCTTATAACTGCAATACAGACATTTACCAGTCTTTGAATGGACCTTCTATGTAGTGTTTGCTATTTTGGGAAAGGGTTATTCTTTCTTTTTTTTTTTTACATCCTAATGACAGTACCAAACTCTTGCTACTTTTTATACTAATAAATGTGTGATTCCAAGATAATGGATCATTATCATAATTGCCTACTTAAGCCTCCTTAGCTCAAAAATTCTAACAGTGCCTACAGTTAAATATAGCTTGATGTCACTGAAGTGCATTTTTTCACAACACTGATTTTGATAACTATCTTTTACATTATTTTACAATGTTTGATAAATGCTTCTTTTCTGGTTAGAAGACTATTTTGTACCTCCACAAAGGATCCATAAGTGATATGAATAAAGTCTGTGTAACTTGCACAATTTAAAACATTTTTAAAACTAGAAGCATCTAGGTCTGATATGCCATTAAAAAATTACCCATTGTTTTTATAACTATTTTAGCATTGGCAAATTGTTTCATTGTTAGTAGACATGCTTAGTCTTAGCAGGTCAACAGAATAGTATCAATGCCCAAATCATGGAGAGTACAATAGCTAATCTACCATGCCTCTTTAGGGAAATTGGGCTTTTTATCTTAGAAGCTTTAGTTAATTTCCCTTAATTATATTGAAGTTGCTAGTTTTTAGAAGAACTACCAGAACACTTGATAATACATTTCTGTTGTTCAATTCAAGCTGGGTAATTGATTTAGCCTACATGCTACTTCCAAAGTTTTATTCATCTTTAAGAGAGACTCCTTAGGCTCCTTGATGCCTGCATTCTTCTTGAATCACAATATTTAAACTCAGGTCATCTAAAGCAGACAGAGCAAATGACGAGATTTTTTTTGATGATGAGCAAATGATGAGACAAAAGGATCTGGCTAAACACTGATGCTCTGAAGTAAGGTATTTGTCATTAGAGATGCCTTAGCTAAAATTTTCCTATTCTCAAGTATATTGAGCAAAGCAGTATCTCCAGCAGTCCTTATGTTCAACAGTGGATCAAATAAAAATCATTTGTTAGAACACAGTCTATCCATTAGATATTTAATAGTAGAATATTCCTCTATTAACATCAAAGTTTATTAATAATTCCCTGATTTTCTCTGGATAGACACTTTCTCAACCATAGGATCTGCCTGTAATTTTGTATATCACTAAATACATAAATCTTTTTTTCTTTACCAAAGTTTAGGGCTGGCACAAAGGAGGAAGTAGAACCTAATAATTCAGAAATACTATTAGATGTGGCTATTCTCACACCCTTTGCTATGAGTCTTTTTTATAGCCCTAAGACGCCTCCCTGTCCAGCAGTGGGTTATAAGGTAGCCTACTCTTTCTAGTGGGAATTTCCTAATGTACACCTTCTCTCCTCAGAATCCAGGCCCAGTTAATATTATTTTTTAAATCTTTCCATTAAGTAATTATAAAATAAGAGCCATTTAAAGTGCATTAAAACCCTAATTTTCTCTAAATCTCTTAATAGGAACCAAGGTTACATTCTGTGAGAAGAAGCTTTTCTCAGCCTTCATCTGTAGGTTTGAAACCTCGATATTCTCGAAGCCCACATTTTCATCCTAGAAAAGATTTCAGAGCAGAGAATTCAGTTCTTACTGCATCTTCCTCTACTGATTCTGTTAAGTAGAGACTTGGATAACTATTATATCCAATAATAGAAAACAACTGGCCCCATGTGTGGTCTGGTAACAAATGTGAGGGTTTCGGACATGCTTAAGGTTAAATGTTTTTGCTTTTTTAAGGGAAGTAAAGAAATCTAAGTAGCCAGAATATTGGAGGTACAGGATAAAATCATGGTTTCCTTTAATAATTCAACACACTTAAGTAACATAGACTTATAATCTGTAACAAATAAAATAAAGGTCATATCTATAAAACAAGTATCTTGATAAAGTTTGAAGATTTTGGTCATCATCTGGTTATCTTATCAACATGATAATGTCATATACAACCACTTGAAAACATCTTTAGTGTTTGGATTTTACAGTTTTATTCCGGAAGCTTTATATTTCTTAAACATAGCATGGCATATACAGAACATACATAGCAACAAGCCATGTGGTGTAATAAGGTAAATTAAAAAAAAAAAAAAAAAAACACTATCTTGTTGGGGAGATAGCATGTGTAGAAGATTCTAGCTTCCGCATTATTTTCACTATATTTAGGTTTGTGTATATTTTACCTATTTCAATATTTTTGATAAAACATTTCAAATTCTAGGTTTACATTAGAAATTTTGCCAGATATTAATACATATAAGAACAATTTGTATATATAATATCTGGAAATCTCTGATATTATGACCATTTATTTTATATCAATTACAATGGCCAAAGTTGACACTATTCTTAAATATACTTAAAGATCTCTATCTCCTTATGTACTTCTGGCACTCTTGTTATTCAGGCAAGCATAAGGGTTCTTACAGCATCTTAGCAAGTATAAGCATTCACTGCATTTATCATGTCCACACAGTGACACTGTTAATACTGCTTTTTATCTTTCATTCAGGTCTTAGTTTTTAAGGTTTCTAGACTTTCAGAACATTAACTTTGACTAAATAAAACTTAACCATAACATTATATTTCACGTTCTAAATACAAAGCTTGATTGTCTGCTCTTACAGAATTGAAAGTTTTTCATTAAAAAACACCACACTTAACAGAACTTTTTAAATTTTAAAACAGCCATGCCAACTTCTCTTTAAATGCTGCCTGTTTAATATATACCCCAAGTTTCTTCTGCAAAAACATTATATTCATTTTATAGAAGATTGGGCTAATAGTAAAAGAATAAAAATTGTTATATAAATAAGCAATATTTAAATTAACTATAAGGAAATTTATTCAAGCATTTATTTAAATTTGATTGCACAATACTAGAAGTCTTACTTTTTTCACTATTTTAATTTCATGTCCACTCCAAAAACTAAAGTTGGTTTGCACTTGTTAGGAAAGAATAAGAATTATATATTAAAACTTTCTTATAATATTAGAAAGATATAACCCAGTTATAAGTTAATTTTTTTATCCTGTCTCATAAAGAAGAATTAATTATCCATTGATGTATATATTTTTGGAGTATAATCACCAAAATGTTTCTGGGCTAAAATAATTAGGTTGAGGAATAAAATGTAATAGCACAGTTATAGACTAAATAGTATATATCCAAAGACCAGTCCGTCTATTGAGAATATTTTATTTGCTACATTTATTTTGAAAGTAGCATGCTGTATGTTATGTTCCAGTGTTCTATAATTAAAGCTCTAGTCAAAAAGATCATGAAACAGTCTAATACTCCACTTGTCTGGTGTTTTCAGTATACACTTTAATCCCATATTTATAATTCAGGCTTGTTCTAAAACTTACAAATTTGAAGAGTCCAAGAATAATTGCATTTGCTTCAAAAAAATTTACGTTAGTGTTTTTCTTAGCTAAGGTATTGTAGATAATTGTGCTCTTTACAAAAATGTACTGATGTACTTCCATAGTACATTCATTCAATTCTGTAAAAATTATATTACTTCCTTTTTCTCTCCACATATAAAATACAGAAAAAATAGAGGTGATGTGAAAGTTCATTAATTCTAATGTACTAAAAAAAGCCTGTTCTGCCTAAATTGTGATACTTTCCTCTTATTTTATAGCTAATATAACATATCCATGATAGCAGAAACAGCTTTAATAACTATAAAAAGATCAATGTTTTAACTTTTAATTATCAAAGTCCTTTTTATTCTAGGTCATGATATAAAAATGAACAAGGATATAGATACTAAACCCTCATGCTTAACCGCATATAGTTCTGAAACAACCAATGACAGTATATAAAGGAAATGTTTAATTAACATAAAAAAAATTACCTAAAAAAGCATATCTTTTTTTTTCCTTTGGTGTTTTGGAGAAAACATCTAAAGGATAATAGTTTTAAAGTATACACTAACAATTTAAGGTGATTTTTAATAACTTTCAGTTTGTTTCTTGCTAATCATTTTTAGGATCTTTGTTTTTAATATGTCTAACTTTGGTACCAAAACAAAGAAAGCTACACAATATCCACTTACATAACATATTTTTAGCAACACTTAAAAGAAACTTCCTAAAATCCTTATTAGTATCTGATCTATTATGCGAACTATTTTTTAAACAATGTAATAGATGTAAATTTTCCCTACCCTATACATACCCAAATACTGATTAGTAAAGTCAACCTTAGGATTCTTTTATTCAGGATGTACCAGCTGTTTGTTTGTGAGACTAGCTTTCAATAAAATAACATATTTAATATCCTAATGTCTAAGCCAAAGGAAAAATGAAAATAAGCTTATCAACAATCCTGTGTTTACCAAATACATTTTTACACCTGTGTCCTAGCTATGTGCCTATCTTTAAAGAATGACTTGATTAACTCGAGCTCAGACTTACCTACCTTCACATATTGAATATTTAAGACATCTACCTCTACAAACTTAACCAATGATGGGTCTTGATAACTTAGTTGAACTTGGCTAGTCCCCTTCACACTACATTAGATGTTAAGCAGTAAGTCTTCACTATTTTTCCTTTGTTTTTCTGAGATCAGTCTGATTTCCTAATTTTTACACTTAGCTATACACAGTTATACATTTATATTGGTTTTTGTGCCCCAGAACCGATAGCTCCGCTTTTAGATGGTCTCCATGGATTATGGAAAAAAGGAAGAAGTGCTATATAGTCTTGTTAGGCTAGAAAGCTAATTTTATGACATTAGTTACATCCAAAAATGTTTTATTTAAAACTTGTTATGAATTAACTACCTTCTAGAAGCTGATTTTTATGTGGACAAAATTTTAATAAGAAAAAACTTCATACTTCGAGGACTGATTATTGTTACTTTTAAAGCTAGGTCAGACAATGTCATAATGAATGTTAAAAATATTTCCTTTATATTCAGCAAAATATACTCCTCCCCAATCTTAAAATGGTGTGAAAATCCTACCATCAGCTTTCATGCAATTAACCACACATATTTTCAATAATTAATTTTATTTTAGTACTTAACAATTTTCTTCTATAATACCAAAATAGGATTCTTACACATTGTAACTTGATTTATTTAATTACATTCCAATAATGAGTTGTAAAATGAAACTGAACTCAGGACTAAAAAGTTTTGCTTTTTAAAAATGTAGGGCGTTTCCATAATACAATTTTTATAGAAATTTAAATACAAAAAGTTAATGCAGTAATTTCAATTTACAAGGACTGAGGATTCTCTGCTTTATGAAAGGCTTTATAAATTCCTTTAGTAAGTGATTTTCAAAGGTAATCTTAAAAATGCTATGTAGAGTTTTTTTTATAATATATCAGTCTGATTCTATTAACAAGTCGTAATCTACCATGCAAAAAACACGGGAAAAGTACCCATCGTGCCTTGCTAACTATGGGACTGTGTAGCTTGAATTTAAACAGTTCTGAAGAAATTATTTAAAACAAAATAAAATGTAGATGTTCTTAGCTCTCAAGTTAGCAAAGACTTTAATAGTTTTTGATACATTTTTAGAAGTACAACTTAGATGATAGCTAAAAGACCTATATACCATGGGTTTCACACTGAACTTCTTCACGGTGTAGCCCAACTTTAGCTACATTTCATTAAAAAAAAAAAGTAAACTATGACAATAGCGTATTCTTTATGCAATTCATAATAAAGTCTCTAACTTGTAGAAGTTAAAACTTGACTGTCATATATGACATATAGCAGATACAATTTACCAGGAATTATCCAATGTGTGGCATTTTTGCTAACATGGTGGTATTTGCTTTGGTAATAACTGGAGTCAAGGGCATTTAATCTGGTTCCTGCAGGCTTGTTAGGAAAGATGTCATAAGAATACAGTAATAAATGTTCAGTAAATTCACAGAACTTAAATTGTTAGTAAATAGATGAGTCTTTTAATAAGTTCATTTGTATTAAACTGTATGTATGAAATGAAAAAGTTTCAGTGTTTGTGACCTTTAATAAAATTCTCTGGCTTTGTTGCTATAATAGTTAACTCAAATAAAACTTGAATATTGATGTTTTCATGTTTAGAGATAAATGTGTAAAGAATTAGTAAAATGTTATTTTTAAATAACTAGATTCATGAATTTATGACAACATACTTTCACTTAGAGAACTGTTGGATTCAAAAACCTGGAACCCTATTCTGAAAATAAGAAACAAAATAATCTTAAGGGAAAAGAAAAACAGAGACTATAGAGCTATTAACACTTTTAACAATTTACACCAGCACACATAAGCAGGCTTCAGGTATAAAGGAAACTACTGAGCAAAAGGAAAATATACCATATTTCAGCATAAGGTAAGTATTTTTCCTAAGTTTCTATTCTGGCACTCATCTCTTTCATAATCTAGTGTCAAGAACTAATTTTACTACCTCCTCTTCCCCACGACACAGCGCCCTCAGGACACACTCAGGCACTGTCGTGGTGCTAAGGATGGTGTTGAGCTTTGGCACTAAAACAAGTTTGAGTCTAGGCTCTCCTGTTTTATAAGCCATATAACCTTAGCCAAGTTACTTAATCTGTGTCTCAATTTCTTACCAGTTAAATGGAGTTAGAAGAATACATCATAGGGCTGACGAAAAAGTAAATGAGAGAACACAAATAAGGAACACAGAACTGGTGGTTCCCTCCCTTCACCTTCACTTATTACTGAACTAATAATTAAGAGAATTTGGCAAAATTGTGGCCGTGGGATCCTCCCCTTTTAATAATCCAGAGAAGACTTACTGAACAGCTATATTTACCAATATTTCTATTCAAAAAGCAAGTCATTATTTTCACAGAGGCATGCATGGAAAAGGACAGAGTTCTAGAGTCACAAAACTTTAACTGCTATAAATTTTTCATTTTTTTCTACACTTAGCAGTGATGATACACTTAATAGTGAGCACTGAAGACTGAAATGCTAATGTCTAGTGTTATAATATTTTTACTTTCTCATTGCCTGGTTTCTCCGAACTCACAATCGGCAGTTTCATTTCTTCCCAAACTTGAACATTTCTTGTTATTTTCAGTTTTAACTTTTTACATTTTGAGGCTATCTGTCATTGGATCATATAAGTTTGTAATTGTTGTAATTTTTTGGTACGTTACTCCTTTTATATTAAGTCTCACTTTAGTAATGGTTTTCCCCTCAAAACAGATTATCTACTATTAATATTATGATACCAGATTTATTTTGGTTAATACATGCCTAGTGTTTCTTCATGTCTCATTTTCTGTGATAAGTATATACCTTTTAATGACATAGAGCTAACTTTTTAAATTTAAGCTTGAATATTGCTGTCTTTTGACAGAAAGTTCATCCTATGACATTTTGTTTTATTATCATTACTGATATATTTGTATTTATTTCTGCCATCTTATTATGGGTTTTCTTTTGCCATATTTTTCATTTTTCTTTGCCTTTTTTTCTCATTCCTCTCTTCTACTAGACTGAGTTTTTTTTTTTAACATTTCATCTGGCTAGGAAGAAATACATTCTATTTGTAGTATTTTAGTGATCAACTAAAATTGTGTAATATGCTTAATAACTTTATATTTTTAGTATTTATAGCCTTTTAACCAATAGACATTTCCAGATTAGTTCAAAGGAAGTCAGATTACTGAACTATCATATTTAATGTGTTCCAGAATAAAGGTTATTACCCTTTTAAAAATATTTTAATCAGGAAAATATATAATTAATCATATTTTAATTGAATGTATTAAGAGAATAGGACAATGACTCCAATCTGTAACAGTCATAAATCTGGTTTTGAAAGTTCATCTTCATGTTCAATCCCACAAATCGCACAGTGACTGTCAGCTAAGGAGAGTGTATACATACAAGGTATGGCCTTATTAGAGGAGGTTAGTACTGCTTTACCCACACCATACACTAAGAAAATTGGCATCATCCATTTCCATAGTTGTTCCCAGAGCTGTCCTGCTTACCCAATGAGTCTTTCAGGCCTCTGCAGATGTTTCATTCAAAAATCCTTAATGACTTGAAGGCAAGGCTCATCTCTCCTTGGAGCTATAATTTTCTTCTTGCAGATCGTATGTTCGGTTTCCAAAAACATCCTGACATCTGATACTATCCTGTTCTTAAGTGAAGAGCTGTGGACTTTAAAATCCATGGTGAGTACACTGTGTCATAGACAAAATGGGATTGAAACTCAGTTCATAGCCAAGGGTGGAACTTCTATACTATAGTCTCGCCTTACTTTGGTGAAGATCCAAGTAAAGCTGAAGCTGCCAACAGCTATTCATGAAAGGAGGTACAGTACAGAGTATATTATTTCTAGTTGTCAAGGCCATAGGAAGATCCTCTTGGTGTGTAGCTCTTCCTAATCCCCTTTCCTCATCATGGAAATGTAAGTAGAAACTGATTAATGTGATACAATCTTAAGCAGGGTATTTTAAATATGGTTAACTATTCCATTAGATGGTTCTGCTTAATTCAGAGGATCTATAATGGGTAACCTAGGACTACCTGAAAACTAAGAAGTCAATTTCACCTCTAAACTGGTTAGTCCCTTCCCCTAAACTCAAAGTAGTTCTTGATGATAGAAAAAAATCAGCTTAAGCTGGACTTCTCCTATCTTGTCTCAAAAAAAAGAGTCACTCTCCTTTAAAGGTGAAAGTCCCCACTAATTAACTTCCATTAACTTGGTTGTTACTATTCTGGCCCTTCCAGCAACATTAACCTCCAAGTTTATTGTGTCCTATTGATAGAAATTAACCAATCCTATCCAAAGCTCCTGCAAGAGGAAGGGCAGGGCCAGCTGTGTTGTGCTGAAATGACATACTTCATACTGTCTTAGTTTTGCAAGGGACTCCAAGGCTTTCTAGAACTGATCCCCCTAACCTGTACTCCTAGTTACCCCAGCCTGTGCCCTAGCTCTCCTCAAGCTCTCTGAACTAGTAAACTTTTTCAGCAAAAACAGACACCTAACTGCCACACCCTTTTAGGCCCACTATATTACTCATTCTGGCAAAAGATGAGGGCAAGGACCCATCAAGGTTTACAGCATCCCAGACCTCAGCAGGAAGAACGGTTGTTCTACACCTGGTAGAACTATGGATAGGGGAGAACTGCCTCCAAGAGGCAATTACAGATTATCAGACAGCAGCTTTATGGACCAACTCTTAGTCAAGAGGCCTGGCCTCTCCACCGTAACTCAAGGTTACATTAATGCAGGCCGACACTGTAACTATACACTCTCTTAGGGGTGAAGCAATCAGAGGTCCAGGAAACCATCCCTACCATAATGCCCAAGGAGTAATCTGTCAAATGGTTGGTACTGCCACCTGCTACCCAAGCCACTTGTGATGGTAAGTCATCCTAGTTGGAGGCCCACAACCTGACCAACTACTGGCTTTACTTCAGTTTCAGAAATTCCCAGATCTAAAGAGTTACGTGCCAATCACAAGTACACCTATGGGAGGAAGAAACAAAGGCCTGTGCCTCAGAGCCCATGTCCCAGCAGAGGCCTTCTTGAGTTTCTCAACTTAATATTCAATTTATCAGGCTCTTCTCAGCCCTGACAGTCACACAGGTGTTTAAAAAAAATAATAAGGCCTACTTCCAGAATAAGTATGAGATTTCATTGAAATTAAACTATTTATTATTGCTGCCTATTTTTGGCCTCCATTTAGCCATAGGCTTTGTCTTCTGAGGTGCCTAATCCTTGAGTTCACTTGTGGAATAGCCCTCTAGTATACAATGGTGCCACATATACACTGCCTACAATTTCTTGCACGACTTCATAGATAAGGCTGTAATCTACTGGGTTGACAGCTTATTACTTTACTTTGACATCCCATGAACACCTGCTCAGTGCTCTGTCACCTCCTGCAACACTGCCTCCAAGAATACTCCAAAATGAATATTTGAAAGCCTTAGGATCGTATTTGGGAGAAACTTCCTTTCTGGTCAAGGAATCCACACGATGCCAGATAAGGTGTTAGCATTTCTGGAATAGGGGAATTCTTAGATGTCTCAAGTTTATTATCATCATCTCCCACAAGTGATTAGGATGCCTTCTCTTGGAAGTGCATGCCCTCCAGTTTTAAGTTTCACCTGTCCTCCACTTGCCATTCTTAAACTGCTGGATCAAACTAAACATATCAACTCAATACCCAAAGAATATTTGCTTTACCTATTTTGCCTCCTAGAGAATCCAACTGGTTCACCTTCATATCACCACAGAGTAAGTCACATCCAACTTACCTCACTTCTTCACTCAAAATACCCTGTCTTCTGTAATAATTATGCCCTCTCCTCTTTGGTTCCCCTGTTTTCTTGTGTCCTCCAGTACCACAAATACTCTGGTAGCAGTTAAGTGCCTGCACAAATGAGACTGCACAAAAGGAATTAATACCCAGCAAGCCAAGGTCCAGTGTACTGACTGGCATTAGGCCATGGGGAAGATCATTCAAGAGGAAGACACTGTCCCTTCATTCATGATAGTGACTGTAAGACCGTTATAATGGCACTTCTAAGGCAGAGGTTATCAACATTTGTTTTCCAAGTCTGTCTTCCTTCATCCATGTAAACATATCCCATCTCTTTCCCTGCTCTGCTGTCCAGCCCTAGATTATTACACTCCATCTTAGTTCCCAGGAATCTGCCCTAGTAATCCCAGCAGGAACTGGAATATGTCATATGGCAAGCCGAGGATTCCATTATGAAGAATAAGGAAGATATGAAGGAACATTGGTAGAAATGGTCCTTCCACCTTTAGAATGCCTTCAAGCATTCTTTTCTAAGCAATTTTCCAAGCAGCCAGAAAACTCTCACAACACCAATTAATAAACAGAAATGAGCTGAATAAATCTGGGGGAACTACCAGCATTAATAGTTTACTTCATAGTGAGCCCTCTCTGCTTTGCTACCATGCTTAGAATGGATATCTCAAGGCAAGTTCTCATTTTAAACTTTGCCCTTGCTATCCAGTCACCTATAAGATACAATGCTGGCTTACTGTGTTGTAGTCATTGTATAAATGATACCTTAACATCTTCTTTGTGATATTCTCTTATGGAGACTTGGAGAGATCCCTAAATCCAGTTTGAGATTCCTGGAGCACTGATCACTTCCTCCCTTCACCACCACCTTCAACAAATGCAGCAGAACAGATCTGAATAAGGTACTTAGAAACTTTTAAACTTTAATAAGTTAAAGGAGCAAAAGAAATAATCAGTAAAGAGTACTTGAAAGTAAATGTATTAACATTTATAATAGCTATTCCACAATTTCTATATTGTGTTATAGTTCCTGACTGACCAAAACAAATCATATAAGGTAAATTATGTATGTGGATAACAAAAAAGACCAAGAAATATAGAGAAAATATTGCCTTTCTGAACTATCTACAAATTTTTTTAAATCATACCTATAAACCTGTTGTTATAAAAAAAAAAACTTTATCATACCAAGTACCTCAAGAGAGCTTTATAATTTATCATATAGTCCAAACTTGATACATTTACTTATCAGCTTACTAAACATTTAAGAGTAAATACCCTTTTTCAGTAGTCTGATAAAAACTGAGGATTCTGATCTTCTTTCAAAGCTTTCTGTAAAACAGCATGGTTGCAGTTATCCTTATTTTAAATAAAGGAACAAAATTTTTCTTTAAATTTAAATTATGCAAAATTAGGAGGGAGAAAATTTACTCTAAATATTCTGAAACCTCAATGTTAAGTAATTAAATATGTGAGACTAGAGCCATCTACTGGTTGAAGTGTAATGTTACAAAGCACAACTACTGTACTTTAGCAAAGAAGAGAGTCACAGTTAAGAGCTGAAAATATAAACATGGGCAAAAATCATGTAGTCTAGGACACTGGTTTTTAACGGTTTAATGAAACAATCTCTTTTTAATAGGAGACCCAAAATATATAACAAAGTAAAAGCTGAGGTAGGGGGCCTCCAACCCCCACTCTCATTAATTTGCCCAGCAGAGGCCAGGCCAATGAAAAACAAGCCATGAGAGGTAGTATTGGGCAAATAACGTAGCTGTGGTTTGGAAGGAGGCACCAGGAGAAGGAACAGTATCAGCAAAGTTGTCTCTTACCCATATTTCCCCTGGAGATCTCTTAGAGACACTGGGGTACAAAGGACAGTGGTTAATGGATACAGAGAACTGAGGAGTAGGGAGTAGGCTCCTGAAAGGCTACAAACCTCTTTTCACAGGGACGTTATTTATGTGCTCGTTTGACACAACACTTTAGAAGACATTAGTATAACTTTCCTGAAAATGCAAAATAAGAAAATAATACATTTGCTTTTTTACCACAAGCTAGTAAGAACTGAGTTTCTAGGTCTTATGGGCTTTCACCAGCCAGGCCCTGGACTGGTCCAGTCTTGGAAACAAGACCCCAGTTTCAGGTCCCAGCCTCCTCCCTTCAAAAGGGCATGGATGTCCATAGAATCGAGGCAAGAAATAGAGCTCTCCAAGGCCCCTCTCTGTGGCAGAGACCCCTAACCTAGACAGAAGCTTGTCAGCCAGGCTTGGGGTGACAGGCTGGAGCAAAGTTCCAAAGATTCGCAAACATTCCAAGGCCACATGAAGCACAGTACCCAGCCAGGGAGCATCTACTGGGCTCTCCCAGTTCAGTTTCCATGGTGCATGCCTTTGGACAAAGCCATTAGTTTGCCGGACGCAGGTGGACACTGCCTCCAGAGCCTTATAGATCTGAAAGTTATCATAGTGGTCGGCTACCTGCTTGGGCAAAGTGGTCACTGCGCTCACCAGAGCATAGTCCTCTGCCTGAGCACGAACTGATGCCCCCCCCAACCCTGGCTCACTGGGGAAGCAGGTAGTGCAGAAAGCCGGATAGGTCCCAGAAGGATTTATTCTGTTGGCAGTGCATCTGTTCAAGAGCCCTCCTAAAGAGTCTGCCAGCTCAGCATCCAACAACTTAACAACTTTTTCATCATAGTAATCACAGTCCCAGTTGGGGACTCCCTGCCGAAGGAGAAAGTAGCGAAAGCCATCCACAGTATAGCGATCAAGGCAAGTCCTGGGATCCACCACATTGCCCAAGCTCTTAGACATCTTTTGGCCACAGACCGTCCAGTGAGAGTGGACATAGATGCGGTGTGGTGGGTTTATACCGGCCCCTAAGAGGAGGGCAGGCCAATAGATAGCATGGAATTTGAGAATGTCCTTGCCTATGATATGAGAGGTGGTCGGCCACCAAGATTTGAATTCAGCGTTTGGGTAGCCAATTACAGTAAGGTAGTTGACCAAGGCATCCAGCCACACGTAGATGGTCTGCGAATCGTCCCCGGGCACTGGAATACCCCAGTGCAAGTGGCTACTCCTTCGAGAGACGGATAGGTCCGGCAGCTCCTCCTCCAGCCACTGAAGGACTGCGTGGTGGAATGGCTCCGGGGTGATTGCCTGGGGGTCGCCCCGCAGCCACCTCTGGAGAGGCTCCCGGAACTGGGAAAGCCTGAAAATATAGTTTTCTTCCTTGGTCCAGGAGACTGGATGCCCGCTCTCCAGAGATACAGGACACAAATCCCCCGACGGGCCCGGCTGCCTGGTGACCTTGGCTTCAGGCAGGAAGCACTCGTCGGAGGCGCAATACCAACCTTCATAGAGCCCCTTGTAGAGAAGACCTCGAGCCTTCAGCACCCTCCAGAAATGCTGCACAGCCACCCGGTGTCGGGCCTCAGTGGTGCGGATGAAGTCGGTGGAGGAGATGTCAGCCTCCCGGAAAAGCTGCTGGAACTGGGCAGACACTCGGTCGCATAGCTCGGACGGGGCCAGGCCCGCAGCAGCTGCTGCCTGCTGAATCTTCAGGCCGTGCTCGTCCGTCCCAGTGGAGAATCGCGTAGCAGCGGCGCTGGGAACTCGGAGGCGATGGTGGCGGCACAGAGCGTCCGCCAGCAGTGCCGAGTACAGGTGCCCGATGTGTGGCGCCGCGTTCACGTAGAAAATGGGTGTCGTGAAGTAGGCGCGCGCGTCGCCTGTATCGTCGCGGACACAGAGAGCGCCCGAACTGTAGTGGCGTAAGCCAAAGTCCTCCAAGAGCGAGACCCTACTCGCCCCCGCGCGTCCTAACAGCCGAAAGGCAGGAATTCGCAGCATGGTTCCGGCGGACTGAAGCAGCGGAGGGGGCGTTCTAGAAGCACGTGTGAGGGGCGCATGCGCAGCCGGGCAGCACCGCCGCTTCCGGCCAGAAAGCCAATGAAGTCCCGCCCGAGAGCCGGCCCGCCGCCGGCCCGCCCGCGCTCTCCCTCCGCCCGCCGCCGTACAGCGGTTGTGAATTGTGGGAGCGCGCAAGAGAGGTAGCTTAGAGGAACCGGGTGTGTGGCAGGTTACGAAAGCAGTTAAATCTTTACCTTTCTGTACGTACTGCGTGTCCTGCCTTGGGTTGTAATTTTATGTTAATGAGTCTGGCTTTTTTCTCCAGGCTGAGTTGCTTGTGGGCGAGAATGTTGTATTCAGGCATTACTCAAACAGCAGTCAGTGGCACATTGCAACAGTATACCCTCTACATATGCCCTGGTCAACGGAAGGATTTGACATAGCATATAAATTTTACCTCAGAACCTAGTTGGCACAGTAAATCCAGAAGGAAGAGGGGGAGGGAGGGAAGAAAAATAATGACCTAAAGCACTTGACGGAAGGATAAGAACTGAAAAAGTAAGAGAAATCTTTCCTCCAAACACAATTTTTGTTGAATCAACGAAAGAGGTAGACTTGTGATGTGCCCAATCTTTGCAAAAGATTACTGAGATCCAGAAAGCTGGAATGCAATATGACATACTCTCATCTTTGGTCTGTGAGTGGCCATCTTTTTTTTAAGAAAGGAATATTCTTAAGTCCCATCACCCCTCCTGAATGAAAAACTCGGGGGCAGCACCTAGCAGTCTAGGTATTAATGAGTTTTCTAGGTGATTTTGATGCACACTAACGTTTGAGAACCACTGAACTAGGAGATTACCAGTGATTTCGATCAATGTGCTCCTTTTCTGCGTGTCTTCCTGTCTTCCTCCCAGAGGTAATCGTTGTCCTGAATTTTGTACTTTGGCATTTATGTTATTACGTACATAGTATGTCTAAGTAACATATTGTTTAATTTTGCTTGCATTAAACATTCTAAAAAAGGATATCATACTACATGTAGTTGATTGATCATGTTTTGCCTATAACTCTTATTAATTCATTTTGACTGCTGTATAATAATTTGTTAATTGAGGCATGTAGTGAGTTGGATCTAATTGCTGTAGTGATATAGAAAGTAGACCAATCAAATGCTCTGTAGGAGTTACAGTAGGTACAGCAAATTTCCTTTGGGTGGTTAGTTGATGTCCTCTATTTGATCCGGCAGTTTAAGAAGGGCAAGAGGATAGGTAAAACTTAAAACTGGAGGGTATGTACAGGACCCTCCAGAACCAGAAGGCAAATCCAGACTAAATATCTGAGAAGTCAGGTTCTCCAGAAATTCTTCCCTGCCCCCAATTCCTTTTTTCCCTTGTCTGGGGAATCAACTCTTCTACATACATACATGCTATTTTTTTTTCTCCCATTTTAAAAAGAAAAAAATTTTCAGCCTCCACTAATGCTCCATTTCTTTTCTTCCCATTATATCAGAACTCCTTGAAAGAAATGGCTGGAAATGCTCATTTGAGAGGTTCAAGTTTTTGGCTCTCAGAAACAATACTACTATTAACTTTCTCATATCTCCCAGTACTTATATGCTAATATTTCTCATGGGTACATATCTAGGAGGGCTATTGCTCCATCACAGAGGATGTGAAAGTTCGATTTCACAAGGTTATGCCATTTTCCAACATGATTAAATAAATTTACATTCCCCTCAACAACATACCATTAAAGACATCTCCCCAATACTTGATATTATCTACTTCTTAATTTTTTCCAGCCAAATAAGTATAAAATGTTATCTCACTAATATTTATAGAAACACTATTCTCAATAGCCAAAAGGTAGAAACAACCCAAATAGCTAGTATCTTCAGATGACTGGATAAACAAATATGATATATCCATGCAGTGGAATACTATTCAGCCATAAAAAGGAATGAAGTACTAATAAATGCCACCACACAGATAAATCTTTAAAACATTAGGCTAAACGAAAGTAACCAGGCACAAAAGACCACATGTTGTAGATTCCAGTATATGAAACATTCAGAACAGACAAATGCATGGAGATAGAAAGGATATTAGTGGTTGCCAGGGGCTGGGAGAAAGTTGAAATGGAGAGTAAAGGAATGCTTAAAGGATATGAATTTTCTTCTGGAAGTGATGAAAACTTGATAGTGGAACTTGATAGTGATGATCATTGTACAATATTGTGAGTGTATAGCTGACCCTTGAACAACATGGGTTTATACAGTTGTATGCAATTTTTTTCAATAAACCCACACTACACAATTCACAGCTGTAGAACCACTGATATGGAGGGCCTACTGTAAAGTTATGGTTGGGTTTTTCTCTATACGGAGGGTCTGTGCCCTTAACCCTGATGTTGTTCAAGGGTCAGCTGTACTTAATGCCACTGAATAGTTTAAAATGGTTAAAATGGTAAATTTTACATTATGTGTATTTTACCCCAATAAGATGTTATCTCACTGTGGTCTTGATTTGCATTTCCCTAAATAGAAGTAAAGTCAAGAATCTCTTCATATATTTATTAATTACGTATGTTTCTTTGCCTGTGAAGTAACTTTTTAGATTTGGGGCCTATTTTTATTGGCTTGCCTTTTTATTTATTTGCAGGAGTTCTTTACATATTCTTGATACTGTTCCTTCAATGGTTGAGATATCATCTATCAATTTGTCCTTTCACATTAAAGGGGCTTAATGAATAGAAGTTCTTAATTTTAATATAGTAGAATTTATTAAAATATATCTTATGATTGTCATTTTACAATTAATTATTTAGGAGTATTTTATGATTATCTTTTTTGCCTTAAAAATACACAGTACTCTGAAGTCATGATAAATATTTATCCATATTTTCATATAAAAGTATAAACTTTTTGCTTTTGATGTTCAAATTGTTTCTGTAGAATTGAAATTTTTATATATGATATGAGACAGGGATCCAGTTCTTATCCATATAGATAGCTAATTGTTGCAAGTCCACTTTCCCACTGATCCGCTAGGCCACCTCCATCATATGTTAAATTTCCACATATGCATATTTATGTTTCTAGACTCTTTATGCTGTTCCATTGGTTAATTTGTCTATGCCTTGCTAAAAATAGCTTTAATTACTATAGCTTTATAATAAGTCTTAATATATAAAGAACTAATCTTTCCTCATTCTTCAGAAGTATCTTGGACATTCTAGGCCCTTTTGTCTTCCACATAAATATTAAAATCAACTTGACAAATTTTATGCAAAAAAAAAAAAAAACCTGTTGGGATTAAGGTCACCATTGCATTAAATGTATAGCTCAATAATAGGTATTAAGGGGTTGGGGGGGAAATATACTTACAATACTAAGTGTTCCTTAAAATGTCTATGCATATCTCTCCATTTACTTAAGTCCCCTTAAATGCTGTTAAAATTTTATAATTTCTACATACAAGTTTGGCTTATATTTTGGTAGATTTATTTCTGAAACTGCATAATTTATCAATAATGTAAATGGTGTCCTTTTCTGAAAATTATGTTTTTTTAATTATTTGTTACTGGTATATGAAACTGATAAAACTAAGATATTCTGTTTAAAGGAAGAGTGCTTGGCCTCCCCTCATGATCAAAGCCCAGTCTTGTCACCAAAGTTGGCACCTCTTTGGAACCAGAGGATTCTGTATACATAGTTTGAAAATTTCCCATCTAGAAGAATAAATAGTTAAGAATAGTCAGTATGTTTTAAAGAATAATAATATTGTGAACTGATGGATATTGAAAGATTAGAAAGCCATAAAAAAATTTTAATATGTGATATTGAGAAGCCAGACTAGAGAACTAAGTGAAAAGTTAAAATACAATTCTTAGTCTATATAGCTATGAAATATGTGATGAGTGTGGCATTTCTAATCATTAAAGAAAGAATGGCTTTTTCAATAAGTAGTACTTTCAAAAAGTCACTAATGACTTAGGAAGTTTGATTATATTATGAAACTAATAGTATATTAAATAGTTAAAACTCAATGTTATTCTGCTAGCTTGTGAACTCTGGAGAGCATAAACTGGCTTTTTAATCTTTGTGTCCACATAGTGCCTTACATACATAGTATGCACTCCATAAAACTGTTGAATTTATTTGGGGGGATCAGGGCCAGATAAAATAGATTGGATTTCAAAATTACTATTATGCAAAAACTTTTCCCTGTAGGAAACGGGTTGGATGATACATATTATCTCTCAGAAGCTTTAAGACTGGTGAACTCAAGTGTTCCAAACTTGAGTAGTAACTATGAGATTAATATGCTGCCAGTTATGCAGAGTGTTTTCATAAGGTTTATTCATTCATTCAAGGACCAAGTGAGTCCATCCTAGAGCATAGATAAGAACTGATAATACATCTGCATCATATCCAGCCACGTAAGCGTCTGCACTTCGGAAAACCCCCTTTATGATACAGAACTGAAAGCTATCCCTGAAATCTACAACTGGCTGCAAATATAATTCAATACAGAAAAAATGAGCAATGTTAGAAAATGTTTATTTCAAAACTGTATCCTGATTACTGTAAGTATTCAATATATGACAAGCCTGGGGACACACAATTGGTAAAAGCTTATCTATGAAAATAAATGTGGCTGTGACAATTGGGTATCAGAGTGGGAAGGATTGACTTAGATCTGTATTTTACCCTTTGTATTACAATTTCCAGATACATCAGAGTTAAACAAGAAGTAAGGGAGGGGGGATGAATAGATGGAGCACAGATTTTTTAGACAGTGAAAACTACTCTGTATGATACTATCATGGTGGGTACATGTCAGTGTATGTCAAAACCCATAGAATACACAACATTAGGAATGAACCCTAATCTAAACTGTGGACTCTGGATGATAATGTTGTGTCAGTGCAGTTTCACTGATTGTAACAAATGCAACAAGATGATGCTAGATGTCAGTGGTAAGTTGTGCATGTGGGGAAACAAGGGGGTATATGGGAACTTTCTGTACGTGCTGCTCAATTTTGCTGTGAACTTAATATTATTCCAAAATATCAAGTTTATTTATTAGAAAACAAAAACAAAACAGAAAACAGAACATGTGTCTCAAGTGGAGAAATATACTATTGAAGAAATGTACATTTTTCTTAAGTACAAAGTGGAGATGTGGAAAAAATTTTTGACTAAAAGGGTTTGTCTAAAAATGTACAAGCATTGAAATGGAAAGATATCCCATGCTCTTAGATTGGAGGAATTAATATTGTTTAAATGGCCATACCACCCAAAGCAATCTACAGATTTAATGCAACCCCTATCAAATTACCCAGGACTTTTTTCACAGAGCTAAAACAAATAGTCCTAAAATTTATATGGAATCACAAAAGACCCAGAGTTGCAAAGCAATACTGAAGAAAAAGAATGAAGCTGGAGGAATAACCCTCCCAGACTTCAGACAATATTACAGAGCTATAGCAATCAAAACAGCATGGTATTGGCACAAAAACAGACATATGAATCAATGGAATAGAATAGAGAACCTCAAAATAAACCCACACACCTATGGTCAATTAATCTTTGACAAAGAAGGCAAGAATACACATGGAGAAAAGACATCCTCTTCTTCAGCAAGTGGTGCTGGGAAAGCTGGACAGTTGCATGTAAATCAATGAAGTTAGAATACTCCCTCACATACATAAAAATAAACAAAATGGCTTAAAGACTTAAACATGACACAAGAAACTATAAACCTCCTAGAAGAAAACATAGGCAAAACATTCTCTAACATAAATCTTAGCAATGTTCTCCTAGGGCAGTGTACCCAGGCAATAGCAATAAAAGCAAAAATAAACAAATGGGACCTAATTAAACTTACAAGCTTTTGTACAGCAAAGGAAACTATAAATAAGACAATGTATGGACTGGGAGAAAATACTTGCAAATGATGCCACTGACAAAGGCTTAAGCTCATACAACTCAATAACAAAAAAAAAAATAACCCAGTCAAAAAATGGGCAGAAGCCCTAAACAAACATTTCTCCAATGAAGACATACAAATGGCCAATAGGCACATGAAAAAAAAGCTCAATATCACTAGTTATCAGAGAAATGAAAATCAAAACTACAATGAGGTATCACCTCACACCAGTCAGAATGGCCATCATTAAAGAGTCCACAAATGATAAATGCTGCAGAGGGTGTGGAGAAAAGGGAACCCTCCTACACTGTTGGTGGGAATATACTTTAGTGCAGCCAGTATGGAAAATAGTATGGAGATTCCTTAAAAAACTAAAAATAGACTTACCATATAATCCAGCAATCCCACTCCTGGGCATATATCCAGAGAAGATTCTAATTTGAAAAGATAAATGCACCTCAATATTCATAGCAGCACTATTTCCAATAGCCAAGACATGGAAGCAACCTAAGTGTCCATTGACAGATGACTGGATAAAGAAGTTGTGGCATATAAAACCCATTACAGTGGAATACTACTCAGTCATAAAAAAAGAATAAAATAATGCCATCTGCAGCAACATGGATAGACTTGGAAATTGTCATTCTAAGTAAACCAGAAAGAGAGAAAAATATCATATATCACTTAACATGGGAATCTGAAAAAAAAAAAGACACAAATGAACTCATTTACAAAACAGAAACAGACTCATAGAAATAGAAAACAAACATGGTTACCAAGGTGGAGAGATAAATTGGGAGTTTGGGATTTCCAGATACAAACTACTATATAAAAAAAATAAACAACAGGGTCCTATGTATAACGCAGAGAACTGTATTCAATATCTTGTAATAACCTATAATGAAAATATGAGAAGGAATGTATATGCATAGCTGAATCACTATGCTATACACCAGAAATTAACACAACATTGTAAACCGACTATACTTTGATTAAAAAATATGTTTTAAAATAATGACAAAAGCAAACAAAAAAATGCACAAGCATTAAAGAGGTATGGAGCAAATATATGTGATAACCAACAAAACCTTACTGACCAAAATACAGTTTTAAAGAAAAAAAAATCTAAGGTTAATACCTTAAACAGTTTATAGCCAACCACATATTTCTATAAGTAATATAAATGAATTATTTACTCATTAGAATACATTTTCTCTTGCTTATTACTTTCTGATTTCCTTGTATGTAAACTACTTCCTTTGACCATTTATGAAATAGAATCTAAGTATTCAGGAAATAATCCAAAGTAGGGGGAAAAGTAATCTTTACAAAATTCTTCACCATAAAACTTTGGAAATAGCCAAAATTCTACATATAAAGCACTGTATTAATACAGTGAAATCCCATTTAATTGTTAAAATAGCAGAAGTGTGTGCCATATTGATACATGCAAATGTGTTTTGAAACATCATTAAGCATCAAATAAAATTTTACTCTATTGGACTTTGGGAGAGAAAAATGATTAAGTGATGGATCACCATCTTCCTTAAAGCAGCCATTGTGATCCATCAAAGGCACAAACTAATGTCACTTACCTATTTCAAACTCCTCCTTTGATTTTTCCTTTTGATTATTTGATTCTCCTCTGTTGCCTATGAAATAGTCAAAATCCCCTTTGTGTGGCATATAAAAGCTGTTACAATTAGCTCTTGCCTCCCTTACAGCTTAGTCTTCTTTCAGAGTTTATGTTCTAGTGATTCTCAATTGCTTCGTGTCTCTTCAAGTCCATGCCATGCTGTTTCATGATTCTGTGACATTGCCCATGTTTTCCCCTTTTCCTGGCACGTGCTCCCCACCTTTCTCTATCTTACGCGTATTCATCCTTCAAGACAGCTCAGAAATCACCCTAAAGCTGAGTTAGAGCACCCTTCTTGAGTTTCTAAAGCACCCTATGCATACTTCTAACTTAGCAGCTACCAAATCAAATTGAAATTATCTGTTTGTAAGTCTATCTTCCACATTAAGCCTTAAGTTTCTTTAGGGCAGAGGCCATGTTTAGTCAACTTGTGTGCCCAGCGAGCATCTAATTTAGTGCCAGGAATATAGCAGGCACTTAACAAATATAATGAGTACTTAATAATCTTCCAGCCACTGCAGTAGGGACTAGTGAACTCCAGATAGTCTACGTCTGCTATCCAGAAGCTCATAGCCCGTCCTACAAAAGAGGACATGAAGAATGACAGGCTTGAAAGCACTGGGAATAGTCAAATGAGTCACACTAGGTCAGTCTGCTGTCTTTTTAGCCAAATTTACCCAGAAGTTGCTTACCACCATGCTCATCCTTGAGAATGAATAACTGTGGAATTTTCCTCTGTGAAAAACATTTCTGAGAAGTAAACTATTTAAAGACAAGCAAGCAAAAGGAAGAGACAAGAGGTCATAGGGATCTACAAACTAAATAATCCAGCTCCCTTTGAGAGTTTTCATGTGTACTCTTCAATGTAATTGAAAAATCTTTCCAGGTTTGTGTTCCCTAAAATCTGAAATGTGATCCAGGTTTAGTTTGTAAATGGGAGTGGTAGCAGAATCACTTCCTTTCTGTTACTACTCTCAACCCTGTTTTATAATGTAAACACATTAACAAATTTGTTTTATGCTATTTGCCAGGCGTGATGTTAAGATATGAGATAAGATTATCTCATTCAACCTTCATAACAAGCCTATGAAGTAAGTACTATTATTAACTCCATTTTATAGAGGAGGAAATTGAAACTTGAAGAGATCCAGTAACTTGCCCAAGATCACGTCTCTAGTACGCATTGGAACCAGGAGTTGAACCCAGGCGGACTGATGCCAAAGCTCACAGTTTTGATAAGTACACCATACTACTGGACGATAAATGGTAAAATACAATAAACACTCATTATAATTGGTCCATTATAAATTGTTTTTGACTTCAGGTAAATGGCATTTTATGAGACGGAATGAATCAAGTTGTCAGTTGTTTTTTTTAAGGATGCTCTGGAAACTGGAAGTGTTACTATTATCATAAGCCTTCTAACAGTAGAGTATTTTAAACTTTAAGAATGTTAGGGAAACTAATTATCCATATTACCGTGTCTCCTTTGTGAAGTCTTTTTATTATGATACTTAATAAAAAATTTCATATGTGGCAGTTTTAACTACTATGTGATTTTTTCCAGCACAACAAAACTTCATGTGGAAAGAAACCCTCAAAAGTGCTATCTAAAGACTAAAGTGGGGTTTTTTTAACTTTAAATTTTCTCCTTTTACTCTCCAGAAGCAGTTTCCTCATAAAGCTGACTTCCTTTCTGGAAATGATTTTTCTTTCCAACCACATTGAGAATCCATTTTTTTTTTTTCATTCTCTCTCTCTCTCTCTCCCCCTCTCTCTCTCCTTTTGCTTTCTTGGTAGTAGCAGGGAGGAAGGAGGGGGTGGGCACAGGAAAGAGGGAAAAGAGAAAACAGAATCAGAAATTGCATGCCATTATGTCTGAATATATCCTCTACTTGTAGATTATTCCATCTGATTTGCACTTTTGCCTTTTTATTTCCGTTTTTGTACACCTCCTTTATCATCCAGCCAACTGGGATAGACAAAGCCCTGTTGGTGCCCTGAGCGACAGAACTCTGGTAGGGGGCTGGCTGTAAATTGACGTGGCATGGAAATTCTCCGCTAAGTTGTAGCAGCTTGCATGTTTCTCCTAAGATCAAGCCCAGCCTCCCGGAGCTGTAGCTTAATCATCATGGGTTCAACGACTTCACAGAAAAATGGATAGAAAAAGTCTTCAGCTCCTTTCTTTGGACTCAAATGTTTTCTTTTTGAGTATCTATGGTTTAGCTGAAAAAATCAAAGCAGTTAAGTCTGTAACTTTCTTTTTGCAGCTTAAACAACAGAATTTGCTGCTCTCCCTCCCCTATCCTGCAATTTAATTCCTTACAGATTTTGCCATGGGGTGCGGACTTAGAAAGCTAGAAGACTCTGATGATAGCAGCCCTGGAAAAATATTTTCTACCCTGAAGAGACCGCAAGTGGAAACAAAGACAGAATTTGCTTACGAATATGTATTGCTGGATTTTACTTTACAAGGTACTTTTTGTTTCTATTTTATTTGTTAAATGAAAGATTTCAAAGATAAGGGACTACTAGTTTTTTTTCAGTGTTGGTTTGTGAATTTTTAAACTGTTCTTCATAATCAGATTGTACAGTCAATCTAACAATAATGCTTTGTTTCTTAATTACATTCTGAAAGATTTTTGTTTGCTTTGTTTTTGTAAATTTGGCTCATATGTGCTTTATAAAATTAGAAAAACTGCTTGGAAATATTTCTTTCATTTTTAAACCAAATGCTTATTTGTAGAAGGGTACGTGAAAAAAATATTTGATTTCCAGGCCAAATAGCTATAGCCTTAATGACAGTTTGTGTTTTGAAAAAGATCTGAAAGGCACAAAAAGGTAGCATGTAGGAAATATTACTTGCATCAAGTGGAAGTGTCTGCTAAGACAATTCTGAGGCTTCCAACTCTGTTAAATTTTATGATTGTGCTAGTCATTTGATATTTTTGACCAAACTAAACTTGAAGTTTGAAAATACAGTAAAAAAGGAAAAAAGAGATAGTCTTCTGTAAGACACTTCCTTTGCTTGGTGCCCTGTCCCTAACAGAGAAACTCCCTGTTCCAGAAAGTTGGAAACACAAATAAACAAGCCCAGATGGCAGCCCTGTGCAAGGAACAGAGGCAGACGGACTTCACAAACACTTTGCCTCACTTCTTGTGGAAACTTCAGAGTATTGTACAACCACATTGATAAAACTGAGTTTTTAAAAAGCAGAACTATATCTTTAATTTCAGGGTATTAACAATGAAATTTAGAGTGTCTTGCTTGCTGTTAGAATTTCCAGATATCAGTATTTTAAGTTCTTATTACAAAGTTTTACTTTTAATTCTAATAAACCACACATTTTACCAATTAATCAAAAGTTTTTACTAAGTAAATTATTTTGGATATGATCTTAATTTCTTTTCAACTTAAATACAAATTCTCCATTTTTTGGTTTGCTCTGTGAACAGTGCATCTTTGTGCAAGAAGCAAGAGCAGCCCATTTTTCTTTGTCAAAAATTAAACTAGCCAGCAAGCAAACTCCCTTCCAGAGACATATGCAAAATCTGTACATATACTTTTAACATATTCACATTTCCATTTTTATTTAAGGCTAAGACTACCAAAGGGGAAAATGTCAATATTCTTAGCTTTCTTTTTAATTATGAAAGTTAAGAGTGAATTTGGATAATGATAATCACAGAAGTAACCACGCATATTAATTTTTTCTACACATTTTAAAAAACCTTCATTTGAGAAAATATTCGTGATGTGGTGCTGTGTTTTCTCCACTGATTGTCCTTGTCAATTATTTTTAGGACTAGTTTCTGTAAATCCATAGGACACAAACATATACTTTCCTTAATCTCAAAACCTTGTCTATTCATAAAGTTTAGGCCAGAGCCATTTTGATCTGCGTTTTCAGATTTGCTGCACCATCCCCATAGGTTTTAAAGTAATTAAAATTTTTTTTCTGACTTATTTCTTCACAACAATGCTAGCTATTTCAAACAAATTTGTTTAAATACAGCCATCCTTGAATCAGAAATATCTAAAGCTTTCTTCAGAAGTCATTCTGGTTTTGTTATTATCAGAAGCCCTTCTCTCTGTGAAAGGAGTAACATTTCTACCTTCTACTCCAGGTTTTTGGAGGAGGTGCTAGAGTATTACATTATAAAGTGTAAGGGCATAGTCTGCAAACATAGATAGCAGGCACACATTTTAAAGTTGCACCTGGTTCCTATTTCGTCAGGCACCTAGTCTCGTGGTGCTCCTTTTCTCTCCAGTTGTTCCACATGGTTTTTGTTTTGCTTTGTTTTTGTCCTTGCCTTTGCCTTTGCCTCAGAGGCGAAGACTCTATCAGCCCAGCTCCACACCTTCCCCCCTTCAGTTGTCTCTGCTCCACACCTGCCCCTCCACTGTGTAGAGGGGTGAGTCATGCGGGGAGTTAAAGCATGCCAGCCCTCTTCGTTCAACACTGGCCCTCTGGCTGGGGATTTCTGTGAGGAGTACTGAACAGTGGTACCTCCTGCGTCTCAGAGGCCATGTGCAGTGAGCCAACCTTTCAGGAAACAAGATGGTCTGGTGATAGCTGTGTGTGCTCTGAAGAGCCTGTCTCTTACCTTGCTTTCCTCTGTTTTTCCGAACAGAGAGCATGGGACAGAGAGTCAAGTCCCAGTGGGGCAATAGGAGACCCTTTGAAATTTCCAGTGCCCTGTTTTGTGGTGGCTATAATTATCTTGAATAATTTATATATCTGTTTTCTATTTAGTTCCATTCTCTGTGTGTTTGCCTTTCCCACACTTTTTTAGGGCGTTGAGGCGGGTACTTTGAGCCATTATTTATATATTTCAATGGGAGAAATAATAGCTTAATCATTAAGCACATAAGACTCTGGAGTCAGGTTCCTGGGTTCTGAATCTAGGCTCTTTCACTCACTAAGTTGGCAAGTTTGTAAACTTTGCTGATCTTGGCTTCCTCGTCTGTAAGATGGGGATTCTGATAGTGCTTACATGTAGAGTTGTTTTGAGGATTAAAGGCAATAATACAAGATAATCTACTCGAAAAGGTACCTGGCACTTAGTAAGCACTTAATAAAACTATTATTATCCCTTCTGGCTTCATGCCAGGTCTATCAACTACACTAGTGAGATTTCAGCACAATTCTTATGATAAATTTTCTGAATTATTGCATAGTAATCTATTTGTGTGTATTTATGAGTATGTATGAGTATATATTTGAGTATGTTATAGAATTTCTTAGTGAAAAGTTAAACTAACTCTGCAAATGATGCAAAACCTCCTTGGTCCACCTCCTTGGGCAATCCCAGAAAACAATCTGAATCACCATAGCCTTAAGGATTGTTTAGAGCATGTATAGCTTTATGATTAAAAAGAGTTTCTACCATACTAAAAACACCTAATGGATGGTAGTTTCCTTATTTGACTTTCTAGTAGAATTATGTAAAATATATTGCATAAACTGTTGCTGGCCTCTAGCTTGTTTCTTAATTATTGAACAAGAAATTCTCATTGTCTTCTATCATCACTGTTAACGGTAATAAATACTTTGATGTGTGTATTCTGTAGAAGGTGCTCATAAGTAGTGGAAATGCAAAAAGGAGTAAGACATAGTTTCTGCCCTCAAGTATTTTATATTCTAATTGGTCAAACCGGACAAGACTGTGAGCTCCTCAAAGTCAGGAAACATGCTACATCCACCTTTGAATCACTGTGTTTGGCACTGTGTTTGGCACAGTGTTTGGCACATGACCAATGGCCAATAAGTTGTGTTGAATTCATGAATGAAAAATTACAATGCAAGATACAAGATGTGTCAGAAAAAGGAAAAATCAGTTTTGAATAGGATCAATTGGAACTCAAATTAAGACTTTCACTGACCCTGAAGAAAAAATGGGCTTAAATAATTAGAAAAAGATCAAGAGGCTGAGGTACTTTCAAGGGCTATTGAATAGAGGAGTGAGCTAAGGGAGATTTTATAGAAGCAGAAAGTAAAGCTGGAAATAAATGGAGTACAGAATGTTCTTACTTGGCTGAGGAATGATTCCTTGATTCTTCAGGGAATAATAGCTGTAAAGGCTTTTGAACAAGTAGTTGATAGATACAGAGAAGTGTTTTTAGATTATTGTGACCTTGCGGTGGGGACAGATGGAAGTGAGGAGAAAAGTTAGAAGACTGACTGCCTGTGAGGGGCAGCAATAAGGGTGGGATGCCGGGGGCGAATGTAGCAGACATTACCAAGGAGGAACTTGGCCTGTGGCTGGCTGGATGTGAAGGGACAGAAAGAATGAGGAGTCCAGGATGACTTCCTGGTTCTGAGCCAAGTAACTGGGAATAATGCCTTTTACAGTAGGAGGGGCGTCCCACAGAGGGTCAGTGTGTGGTGAAAGCGCAGTTCCCTTCCAGGCACATTGCATGTGAGGGGGCAGTGGAGCATCCTGGAAGAAAGAGTTGCAGGTGCACGGCTAGAGATGATGACTTCCAGGAGGAACTGAAATAAGGTCTTAAAGAGAAGGAATACGGGCAGAGCATAAGTGTCTTGGGCTGAGTCATCAGGCATATTTAGCCATAGTGGGGAGAACTCAATGAAAATGACAAAGAATGAGGACAGGTAGGACTAGGTAGCACCAGAGAACATAAGGAAAGGGAGGATTTCAAAAAGCAAGAAATGAAGAGGAGAGCATATCTCGGTGGTAGAGTGTGTGCTTAGCATGCATGAGGTCCTGGGTTCAATCCCCAGTACCTCCATTAAAATAAATAAATAAGTAAACCTAATCACTCCCCAAAAGGAAATATAAAAAGAATTTTAAAAAAGAAATGGTCAGTAATTTTAAATACTAGAGAACTTTCAAAAAGAATAAAGACGTGGCATTGAAGAGAATGCATTAAAAAAAATCAACTAGAGGGGGAAGAGTATAGCTCAAATGGTAGAGCACGTGCCTAGCATGCACGAGGTCCTGGGTTCAATCCCCAGTACCTCCATTATATAAATAAATACATACATACATAAATGCATACATAAATAAACAAACCTAATTATCTCCTCCCCTAAAAATAAAAAAATAAAATTAAAACTAAAAAAAATCAATAAGAGATGAATAAAGGATCAGAAATAAGGGAAAGAAGGATAGATGGGAGGCAGGGAGAGAGGAAAGAAAGAAGGAAGGAAGGCCAGTCCAGCTAAATTTTCTTTATCTGTCAGAATCTAATAAGTTCTTGGGTATTTCCTCAGGCAGTCAAAAGATTTTCAAATGTAAAGTGCTATATGTAGAAAGAAATTTATAATAAAAATGACTAAATTTACTCAAGCATCAACATAATAATCCCTGTCATGGTGCCTAGTCCAAATTCCTACCAGGTGAAATAACTATATGAGGAGTTCTATTATGTTTGAAATGGTGAGATATTTTGGTTTAGAAAAATAAAAAAACTCAATTTTAGATTATTGTGGGAGAGAAAGATCCCATTCTGACCTGAGGGAGTAGGGAATCTCTGATAATAGCATACAGTTGACCCACTTAAATAAATATTGATGTTGGGAGAAAATACATTTCTATTGGCAATCTAGGGTTTTTTTCTTACATCTGGGTGGACATTTATTCATTCTTTGAACTAACACTTACTGAGCACCTACTGAGCTAAGAGTGAGGATATGGAGATAAATAAAGCCTAGTCCTTGATGTCTATGAACCTGCATCCTAGTGAGCATCCTACCAGTGGGCCCTGATAAACACTCATCCAGTTACAACCCATGTGCTCTACGCTGTGATACCGGCTATGCCAGAAGTATGAGGGTTAGCGAAGCAGAAGGAAGAGCACCTCCATCTGAGTGGTAGGACCCAAAAGACTCCTTAAAAGAAGTGCCACCTCATCTGAGGTCAAAGAATGAGTGGAACTTAGACAAAGATTTGTATTCAGAATGTATAAAATACAACTGAAAATCAAAAAGGAAAAGACAAACAACCCAATAGAAAAATGGTCAAGAAACTTGGACAAGTAGTTAGTAAAACAGGAAATCCAAACAGTTAATAGATGTATGAAATGTGCTCAACCTCATTAGTAATCAGGAAAAATGCATGTTAAAACCACAGTAAGAAAACACTACAAATCATCCAAAATGGCTAAAATGTAGAAAGACTGCTAATCGCAGGTGTTGGTAAATTGGTACAACCATTTGGGGGAAAAAATGCTTTGGCATCACCTAGTTAGCTGAAGACACGTATACCCAGTGGAAGAGTGTGCCTGTGCGTACCATGTGGACATACAAGAACATTCATAGAAGGTTATTTGTAATAACCCAAAAGTGTGAACAACTCAGGAATCCAAGAACAAGAGACGGGAAAAATAAATTGTGGTATGCTCAGACAATGCAAAACTATACTGCAGAAGTCAGCCAGCGTTTTCTGTAAAGGGCTGGATAGTAAATATTTCAGGCTTTTCAAGCCACGTGGTCTCTCACAATTACTCAACTCAGCCCTTGTGGTGCCAACACGCCATATGCAACAAAACAGGCCCTGCGCTTTGCTGTCTCTGCTACACTGCAATGAAAGCGAGCAAGCTACAACTACACAAGCTACACAGGGTGAATCTCACCAGCATAGTGTTCAGTGAAAGAAGACAGAAAAAAGTACATTCTGCATGATTCCATTTACAGAAATCTCCAAAAATTGGCAAAACTAAACTGTAGTGTTTACTTGCATTCTTGCATAGCAAACTAAAAAGAGCAAGGAAGTGAGGCCCATAAAAATCAAGGTAGCGCACAGCAGGCGAGGGGGACTGTGATTGGAAAGGGTGGCATGGAAGGCTGCTGGAGTGCCCACCACTTTCTGATTTTTGAATGGATGGTTTTTACCAAATGTTGGCAGTTTCAAGTACGTTTTTTGCATTTTTGGGTATGTTTCATTTCTTACCCCACGAAAGATTTTTTTAAAGGTTAAAAATAAGACTGAGTAGGAAGTAGGGGGAAGGCAAACAAGGCTAAAAGACAAAATGTACAGACTCAGAGACAAGAGACAATTTGATGGTCTGTGTGGGAACTAGGAATAGAACAGAATAGGTGGAGAGAAACACATGAAGGAGGCAGCAAACACAAGGCTGCAGGAGTTTTAAACAGTCATGGTGTGATCTTTTGCATATCTGCCTGTATTGGGGTTTGAGTGTATTTCAAAACTACAGTTGTATTATTTCAATTAAAAATATGCTAGCGAGTGACTACAAAGATGGCAGCTTTTACTGAAGACATAAAAGGTTACATAATTTGGATGTTGTTTACATAGTAGTTTATATTTCTAAGTAATTTAAAACATTTTGATAAGTAAACCCGATACCTCCTTTTAACATGCCTACATTAAATTGCTTAACAGTTTATAGTAGTCAAAAGCTTTCACCCAGCTTATGTCTGAATTTTCACAGCTTCTGAATTAACAATGATGCAAATCAATGAAGTTTTACTTTCCTGTAGGCACTAGAATGTACTGGCTCTGGAGGCATTCTCTCTGATTCGATCACAGACTTACCACTCACTCACTGACAATTTGGGCAAGTTATCAAATCTCTCTGAATTTCCTCATCTGAGCATAATGATAATATCTACCTTATAGAGTTTTGTAAGATTAGGCACGTAAATCACTTCGCATAGTGCCTGGCACAAAGTATGCACTTGGTACATGTTACTTATTATTTTTTGACTGTATTTGCTAGATATAATATGGAGTTTGACCGTCTGTTCCCTTTTGAAAACATGGTAAAAATTACTTGCCAGTGTTTGTACATGGTATTTTTGTCTGAGAAAATAATGTTTCATAAATAGTTCAAAAATACATACCAATCTTCAGAAGTAAATTGGTGGAAAGAACAGATATATGTCTTGGGCTATTTTCGGAGTTGCATCATCAGAGCAAAGCTTTTGGCATTGAACAAGTTCTTAGCTTTATGGTGGAATGTGACTTTTTCTGTTTAAAATTTTATCTTTGTGAAGCTTTTAAGCAAAGCACCATAATAAAGTCTATTATTGATACTTTATTTTAGAAACTGTGAGGATAAATGATAGAATGTTGCATAACCCTCAGCATGTTTCCATTTTAATCATAAAAATCCACCCCACAAGTGTATAGTTTTCAAAGCAATTACAAAATACTTTCCTTCATCAGTTCTTTACAAGACCCTTGTAAGGTATAATAAAGCTTTTGCAAATATGTAGCATCAACTGAACAGCAACCAACCACACCCATTAATGCTGTCAGCAGCACCATTTGTTCCTTCTCCCAAAGAACTGAGAAAGAACTCAGTTCTTTGGTGGTTGGGGAGCTCAGAAGAGCGAGATGGCTTGCAGCTGCTGCTAACTGCCTGTGCTGTTCAAATTCTAGCCAAAACAACCACACCTCCCCCATGATTTCCTGTGTTTAAAAAGTAATAAGAGTCTCTGATATTACTGCCCCAGTGTAAGGACACCGAATCAAAGGCTTGGCTTCAAACACTGAGCCTATGGTGGAGACACAGTCATTCCCTCTGGAGGGCACTGACGATAATCCCTCTCTGCGTGCAGAGCACTCCCTCGCTCACATCTCTCAGCTGACTCAGGCTTCCAGTCTCTTTCAGCACAGTTTAAAATATTACTTAAAATCGAGGGGATTACATGAAGAGACTTTCTAAACAAAGTTCCCATGTTTATTTCTCTTTTCCTTGCTCCTGGGTTTACCTTTCTTGAATGATGCTAGCATGTTTAATGTCCCAAAGTAGGATAAGAAGCCCTCCCCTGTCACCATCATCCCCACTAGTGAAGAAGAATTGAATCACTTTCTGTGTCCTAGGATGCTGAGCACTGTCTAAGATGGTCTAGGTGGCCTGGCCTGGACCTGGGCAGGCTCTGGGCTGCAGAATCCCTGGGTTGACCAGAACAGAAGCTGCAAACCAACAAGGCATGGGCTGTATTCAGCCTTTAGACAGGTCACACTTGATGTGTAGAGTGTTAAGATATTTGAATTAACTATCACCTTTTAAAATTGGGAGATATTGCCTAAGAATCTGGATTTGGGAGTTTTCTTAAAAATTAGAAGATCCGTTACATCAGGCCCACATGCCCACACAGCAGCACTGGGCCAGGGCTGCTGCACTCTTGGACGAGGTTTTGAGTCTTCTGCAAGTCCCTCCTCCAGCACAGGCCCCTTTCCTTGTTTTATCAGCCTGGTACCTTTGACACTTGAGTCCAGGACTCAGTGTAGTAGATCAGTGTGAGTTAGGGGCCCTGAGTTGGGGACACCTAATCTACAATGTGAGTTAGGGACCCAAGATCTAGAGCATGAGTTAGAGGCCTCTGACATAGAATTCTAAAGGTGGGGAGCCAGGCCAGGCTTTTGGAATAAATCCAGATCTCTACAATGATCTTCCTGGAGATTTTTTAAGCCAACAATGACTTATCTCTGAGGACAGCTTCATTCGAAACTATCTTTTCTGAGCTGGGCCAGCAACAAGCGGGCACATCATGTCTGAGTGTTTACTTTGTACCAGGCCCTGGGCTCGTGTTTTACAGTTAATATCAAAGCAACGCTACGAAGTTAATACTATTGTTTGTCCCTGTCTCAGAAGGCAAAGTAACTTGTTCCAGATCTAGTAAATGGCATGATTTGAGCCAAGAAGATTTGCTTCCATACCCTAATGCTCTTAGTGAGAAGAGTGCACTACCTCTCTTTCCACAGGGGAGGCCCTAATTCAACAAAGCAACCGACAGTTGTATAGCAAATGCTACGTTCCAGATGCTTTATAATTTATAAATTTATTTACAACCCTATAGGGTAAACTCTGTTGTTATTATTCTCACTCTGCATATGAAGAAACTGAGGCACATGCATGCAAAATACCTTGCCAGGCTAGTAAGTGGCAGAGCTGGGATTTGCATCCAAACCTCCTGGTCCTATTCTCTAAACTGCTGCTCCATGAGCATCCTGGAGCTCTGTCTATTGAATATGTTAATGTTACAACCAATTTTTCATTCAGTCGGTGCTTTAATAAGTATTTTGAAGCACTTAACCATAATTATCATGTCTATGCTGAGTGCCATTTATCAAAAGACACAGACCTCCAGACAGAAGAACATGCACACTTGAGACAGTTGAATAATTAATATAAAGCACTGGGCCCAAAATGACATGATCTTTACAAAAACTTAGGTTAAGATAGGCTTATTAGTATTGATGTACAATTTTTTTCTTCCTTTATAACTTTCCTGGATTTCTCATTTGTGATTCTTCCCAAAAATTCCGTGTGTGTGTGTGTGTGTGTGTCTGTGTGTGTGTGTCTGTGTGTGTGTGTCTTTTGTGCATTAACATTTCTTCCACACTGAAACTTAAGACAATAACCTTACTTTCTTGAGAGTGCAAGAAGATTTTTTTGACATCACCTGAGAACAAGGTGCTCCTTAGAAATAAATGCATTCTCCACCTGAACAGGAACCTCTTTAAGCACCAGTGTTCTTCTGCTACAGCTGTCTTCTTGGTGATTGCTGTTAAGTGTTGCGTATCACTGCCTTTGAAAACTTTGTTCTGAAACAATAGAATGGAGGGGATGATTTCATTGTCTTTATCACCTGGGCCAATGACATGTGAAAAGCCCTTTAAGGGACCTCAATCTGTAAAGTTTTTACGGTTCTTTTATCTGGTTTTATAATTCATTTTATTCCCTCTGATGTCATCTGTTCCCCTTGCTACCATCACTGTGTCCTTGCTACTTCCATCCCCGTAGAGTCTCCAAGCCTTTTAAGTTGTACACACAAACACAGAATTAAATAACATTGAATCTCTTAGAAAGCTGTGCCCTTTTCAGTTCTTTTTAAGCCTTCCAATCAGTTTGTCTTTAACATCTCTCTAGTGGCTAATTCTCCCTTTCAACAAAGAGAGGGCAGAATTGTGGCTCAGAGTCTTTGGCAGATAATGGTATCTAGCTAGAATCTGATGAGTGTTCTCTTTTTGTTGTATACATTTGTAGGTAACTTTCTACTTATGGATTATGAGTCTGTTTTATGGCTATATAAGAGATATAAATTCTTTTTGAAATGAATTTAAGTTTAGGATGAAAAATTAAAAGGAAAAATATAATGATATAGAAGTCCAGGTGGTACTCAGAGGTGAAAAAAATTGTGTAACTGTGCTCAATGACTTAGTGTGGAACATTTCACCCTAGTCCAATGGCTGCTTGGTAGAGAGGGAGCTGGGGGGTATAGCTCCATGCCTCTCTTATGGAAAAAGTGGATGGGCTTTGTGAGAACTTTTTTTGTAAGCTGAGGGGTATTTTGAGTACTAGATTTTTGAGGTTGCTAGCAGTCTGTTTCCCAGTTTGGTGGGACAAAAATCTCTCTCACCTCTAATTTTTGGCCATATTTCTTTGCCATACATATATTTAGAGAACTGAGCTCTTCAGAGTCCTGTTTGGCCCTGCCCCTCTGCAGTTCAGAGGAATCCTCCTCTGTGTACCCGCCTCCTCCATTGCTCAGTTAGTGTCACACCTGCCAGCCTCTCCTCTGTGACAGCCCTTTAGATATATCCACATGGCATCCTGTTCCTCATTTATTTGGCACATGGATAAGGACATCTGGCAGGGTCTTCAGACTTCTCGCTCTCCTGAACACTTTCTCTGGAACATACTCCAGCTTGAAACTGCCTGTCTCTAATTTGGCCCTTAAATTGAACACAATCCACTTGTTCATTCTACCAATATTCATTGAACCTTGATTTGGTAGGCACTGTTCTAGGTATAGAAATATGGTGATGAACCCTGCCTTCTCAGAGCTTTCATTCAGGTGAGGGAGGAAGATATTAAACAAGATAGCCAGGTGAACGTTAGTATATTCTGATATTATTTAGATAGGGATATATGTGAAAAAGAAAAAAATAAGCAGGGAGTATGCCAGAGATGGTCTGCTCAGCACAGAATTCCATGAGCCCCCTTCCTACTGCCCATAATCACATCAGATAAACTCCTAATTTGTAATTAGTCTGTGGTCAGATGAAGACTCCAGGGTTTCCACCTTTCCCCCACCAAATGAACATAATTAAATCAGATTTCTCTCATTGTGAGCTTTAGACTTAAGGAAAGAACTAAGAATTTATTCCTGTTAGATGTTTGTTTTAATTGAGGGCATCTATACTACCAAACCAATAGTTCTTCAGTTTCTTATCCTTCTAGCCAATGTCTTTGCAATCACTTCTTTGCTATATAATTTACCATTTTCCACTGACTCCAAGACACTGTTGATTGTAAAACACACCATTACTTTATGTACCAATTAGGAAAAAAATGCACATATTAAAAAATTAAACTATGACTATTTCCTTATCACTTAGTAATTTTATTTTTTACCAGTGGCGAAAGCTCTTTTAGACATTTTTAAACATAAATTTTTCCTTCTGTCTTTCTCTTACACATATAAAAAAGGAAAGCTAAGTGAAATAAAGATATTCCTAAAACTTCTTCATACTCAGGACCCAATTCTTCTGAATCAAGAATGAACTAAGAATCCTCATGCCCCCATTTTTCCACTTAGTTTTCTCTCCTCTGAGCTGTCAAGAGTATTGGCAATGCCACATTTCTTAAAAGAGTGCTAGAGCTTTCTCCCAAGTACCTAACACCCATTCTGCAAGTTTGAGAGGGGGCTTTCTTGATATTGCCAGAAATTACCAAATGGAAAGTTTGCAGGCAACAACCTGACTCATATTTTTTTACGCAAATGATCCTTAAGTGGTTTGTTGACTGACACCTCAAGCTCTCTGAATTATCTAGTCATACCGTTTGGAAAAATAACCAGCTTCATGCAGGTAGTGATACCCACTATAATTATCACCTGGCCTTCAGTAATGGTAAAGGGAAGATTTCCAAGCCAAGGCACATTCCTTATTCTTGTATTAAATGTAGCAATTTTCAAAGACATGCTTTCACAAAAATAAAATGTTCATCTCCACTCATAAATTTCTTAAGATATCAGCTATAATCTATATATTTCTGTGTTTTACTTTTGTCAAGTAAGTAGTATTTTTTCAATAAGCTTTGAATTTTCTTACAACTTAATGTCCACTGATGGATAAATGGATAAACAAAGTGTGGAATATACACACAATGGAATCTTATTCAGTCTTAAAAAAGAAGGAAATCCTGTCACATGCTACAACATGAGTGAATTGTGAGGACATTATAATAAGTGAAATAAGCCAGACACAAAAAGACAAATATTGTATGATTCTACTTAGATGAAGTATCTAAAGTAGTCAAACTCTTAGAGAATTTCTAAGCCAGGGACTGTGGGAAGGGAGAAATAAGGAGTCATTTAATGGGTATAGAGTTTCAATTTTGCATGATGAAACATTCTGGAGGTCTATCGCACAACAATGTGAATATACTTAACACTACTGAACTGTACACTTAAAAATGATTATGAGGGGGAGGGCATAGCTTAGTGGTAAAGTGCATGCTTAGCATACACAGGGTTCTGGGTTCAATCCCCAGTACCTTATTATTATTATTAATAAATAAGATAAACCTAATTTCCTCCTCCCCCCAAAAAATTGTTATGATAGTAAAATTTGTTATGTTTTTAACACAATTAAAATAAATATATATTATGTATATGAATAGGTACATGTACAATATATATTATCTTTGACATACAACGTTTCTATTGTGGTAAAATACACATAAAATTTATTGTATCAACCATTTAACCATATTAACCATTTTAAGTGGCATTAAGTACACATACATTGTTGTGTAACCATGACCACCATCCATCTCCAGATAATAGACAATCTCTAACGATGGAGGTGGTGTGATAGAACTAAAATAGTCTAGCAATATTAATTACTAACTGCTGAGCATCTAATGATAATACAGAATAACTGAAATATTTTCAAATATTCTATGTTTAATGACAACTTAAGTGCCTCTTTGAGCTCATTAAGTGCCTTTTCTGAATTGGCTCCTGCACTGTTCTGCTCTCTGGGATGGTGGCAGGATCACCGAGAGTAAGCAGAGCATCAGGCTGCCTAAATCGCTCTGAACTCTTAACTCAGGGCTACAGGAAAGAGGACTTTTCCCAACACTGAGTTCTTGATTTCTGGGATTTCCTTCCAAGCAATGATGCCAGAGTAGACCAGATAAGACTGCATAGGAACTAATGGTGACTCCAACCAAACCAGTGACAGTAGCAAGGCAGGATCCAGAGATCTGCTAAGTCCACAAGCTCATTCCTTGTCTGCAGTGCAGTCCTGTCCCAAATTCCTCTCCAAACTTCACTCCAAGGTAGAGGTAATTACACCCAGTGTAGCTCCATCTCTCATTACTTTTTACCTCAATGGCAATGTGTTTTTTTCTCCCCAAAGTATCATTAACTTAAGGAACATAAAGTACAGCCTGAAGCTAGAGCCTCCTGAAGTGAATACGACCTTCCTCACAGTGTTCTTGACCACCCTCACTTCTGTGATCAGAAGAGTCACTGTCCCACAACTCTCCCTGTGTGGTCTCTCTCTGTTGTGTCTCTCTCTCACAAGCCATGGAATAACCTAGAATAAGTGCAGCTGTTCCTGAATTTACTAACCTTACTTTTTACATTTATACTAGCTAATCTTGATAGCTTTTCCTTTTTTATGCAGTAATTTTGCCTCTTTGTTCCCCTTATGGACAATTATTTCCAACTTAACATAGTGACCTAAGGAAAATGCTAGGCATAGAAAGAGAAGATAGGTTCCTGGCCCTTAAGGAATTCTCAGTCTGACAGCAGAGACAAACACACATACAAGGAACTGTAATACAGTCTGACAAGGGGACTAGGAGGAAACACACATAGCACAGAGGAAGGAGTGGTTAACTGGCCTGGGAGCAGGAAGGGAAACAAAGGCCCGGTGGCATGAAACAGTGTGCCAGCTTCAGGAACTCTGGGAGCTCGGTCCTGCCCCAGCAAGACACACAAGTAAAAGGATGACAAGAGCAAAGGCTGAGTAAGTAGACAGAGGCCAGACTATGAAGGTTCTTCTGTAACATGCTAAGCATTTCCACTTTCTACAATAAGCAGTGAGATCCATTAGAAGGCCAAAATTTTCTTTAAAATTTTGTAGGATTCGTATATAGTTCTAAAAATGAGTTTAGGCTATGTTTCATTCCTTAGTCTTAACAGTTTATTCTATTTTATAGTTTTTTAGTTTCTTTGTTTGGGAATCAGGGTTGGTAGTTAAAATACTAAAAAAAAAAAAGTAAAACCAGATGAATCACAGAGTGATTGGTACACAACCAGGCAGAACTGCGTCGTTTTGCAATGAAACCCAGCTGTTTCTTCCAAGTCCAGGACCATTCTCTTTTTTTTTTTATTCCTATCTGTCATGATGAAAATATACTACAAGTAGACTAGTTTAAATCCAAGAGGATGAAAATTTGAGTCAATGGATTCATCCTCATTTATATAACTTTTCTTTCAGTACTTTATTTTCATTTAAGAAGTTGGCATGAGCTCACATGAATCCACATAGTGGATTTCTGTTCTGTCACATGGATATTAATGTTAAGAGGAGGTGAGGATTTCCTCTGATCCGTCTTCCTTGTCTGCTTCTTAACCTCCTTCCTGCGGTCAGGCAATTAGCAGCAGCTTTTTGCTCTGACAGCACTGACCACGCTGACAGAAGGCCAACAGTCAGCACTGACCATGCCTGTAGTTAATTTCATATGTTTTCTTACTCAAGAGATAACCAAACTGCAGGTCTATTTCTAGATATTAATTCTTGGTTGTCTTCCAGAAAATGAGAAATTCTGTTATAGAGAGTAAAGTTGTTTTTTTAAATTATTAATTTAAACTACTGGAACATTAAGAACCAAAGAACACACCCGTTTCTCCCTTTTACTAAAAGCTGTACAGATCGCACTATTCTATAGTTTCTACAAATTTGCCTTTCTCCAGAGGGATGCTCAATAGCATATCAATTTTGCATTTAAATTTTCTCTATATTTAGAATTTTTTCTTATTAAAAAGAACTTCTGGACCTTTACTTTTTCAATTTCTTTACTCAAGTATTTATGTAAGTGCTGTAAAAAAAGGATCATTTTTATTCTCCCAGAGAAACTTAAAAAAGTGTTTTTGAAATGTAATTGGAAAGAAGAAAAGCACTTGACATTTCTTGCTTAACAAGTACTATTTCTCCCATTTTTAATTTTTAGATTTGTATGAACATCATTCTTGAGAAATTATGCATCTCATATTGTTCAGAATCTTTAAAACAATTAGCTCTTCAACATAATATTATTTCTCTTATGTATGTCTTCAATATCTATTAATGGAAATGTCATCACTCAAATGAAATCCTAAAAAATAAAGCTGCCTTAATTGAAAATATATATATAAGGCCTTGTATTTCTACTTTAAAACATTATTGATAATACTATCTATCGACCAGCTCCCAAAGTTACTTTTGCTTTTTCCTGAAATTAATCTAGAAAATATATAACACATGTTAGTGTAACTTTAGTTGAGAGTAAATCATATGGATATGTTTCCTATTCATTAGTTTTATCACACATAGATAGAAATAATGTATAACTCATCTCTATGAATGTGTAAATTTCTCTTTGCATTTTAGCGTGCACACATGAATGTGCAATTCTCTTTGCAGCTTCACCGAACCCAGAAGTCATCAAGATAAATTCAATTCCAGATATCGTAACAAAAGTGGAAGACTACTATCTTAAAGGATATATTGTTGGGGCTATTCATCCTGTTATACAACCCGTGGGGCAGCAAAAACACCTACCTGCAAGTTACCTATACAGGGTGGTCCTGTCGCGCTTGAAGTTAAGGTAAGCCTGGTGCTCAAAAAAACTGTCATACTAAGAAGCTGTTGAGAGTGACAGTTTTCTTTGGCTAAAGAAAAGAAAGCTTGAACAAAGTAATGGCAAATAAAGGAAAATTAGGGGTTTTGGTTTGAGGCACATTTCCCAGCAGTTGAACCTGGATTGAGAGAAGGAAACTTAAATCTCCTTCTTTAAAACTCCTCATAGATTTTAGCCCCTTGCAGACAACACAGGTCCTGTGCAAGAATGTCAGGGAACAAAGAGAAAGGAAAATAGACTCAAGAAGCACCTGGAAGCTCCCGTAGCAACTTCAGCAGATGAAGGAGTAGCCATTAGTGGCATTCTTCCTATCCTATAACTGGGCTAAAAGAGCTGACCGGACCAACGAGGACCACTTTCACTGAGCATTTTTTTAACTGTCCAATATTATTTTATTAATAATGGCAACAGAAACAATCTCTACCTTCTAAAACTTTTGCAGCAGAAAGGCCTACATGCCAAGATCTCACAAACTGGATAGATCTCTTGTCAGCTGTTTCCAAAAAACAGAATGTAAAAGCCACTCATTTTAGTTTTTTTTTTAACTTTTTAAAATAGCTGCTTTTCCAAACAATACTGCAAACATTTTTGCCAGCTTAGCTTGTATGTTTGATAGTATTCAAAATACTGCTGCTCCTTCTAGTGAAGAATGAAAATAACCAGACCAATGTCTTCGATTAACACATTAATTTTTGTTTTTTACACAACTCTTCAACTATATCAAAATCATCTCAAAGACCAGGGTAAGAACTGTGTTTTCTGTTTATAGCCACGGACTAGTTAATAATCAATCACTTTCACTATGAAAGGGACAAGCAGAGAAGGAAAAATGAAATAAGAGGAAAAGTGTGAAAACAGGAAAACTGAAAAAAAGTAAAAGGGCTTTAAGAAAATCCCAGATGTGTTTTTAAGGGACCCACTTACACATGTGTTAGAGGGTGTGTTCAGCTCTCAGCTTTCACCAAGACACGGAGCCTCATCAGATATGTACACATCCAAGCATTGCTAAGTAAGTATGTCATTTATCACACAGCAGCAACACATATGTTCAAATTACAAATCTTATAAACCGTGGATAAATTATTTTTTCTCTTTTAACACTACTTCAGATAGATTTAGCAGTGCCCTGCCAAGGCTAAGAATAGGCAAGTGGTGAAAATCAGAAAAGAAGAAAATGGAAAAAGACAGGACAGTATTTATCTGCACTTAAATAGGATTTTTACTTGTGCTTTTGTACAATAATGAGGTATAACAGTGATCTAAAATCATTTCTCATAACTTTTATCAGAACAACAGACATGAAACTTTTCTTCCATATTAAATTAGAAATTAAATTAATAGAGGTTTAAATTAATAGAAGTTACTGTGTTTTTCCAATAGTTTTACATAAGAAGACAACCATTAGGGTTGAAGTAACAAAGAAAAAGGATTTCCTTGACCTTATTTGTGAGTTGCTCACTCATTTTCACATGAGCATATTAGCTGAAAATCAGCAGTTGGCTTCCAACCATGAACATATTCTCTGTTGCAGCACGAAGCATTCGACAGCACCCAGTGGACAAAGACGCCCAAGGCTTGTGATTGAGGAATGTCCTCTAACTTATGAGACACAAACAAATGACGTAGCAAAAGAACTGATAGAAAAGGTACTAAAAGTATACATTTTTTTCATGGGATATTGAGAGATATTTGGTATTTCTTCTTCATCAATTTCCTTTCTTATTTTAAAAAGAACAGGAAAATGATAGGTGACTTAGTCTACCGGAATTTAAAACATATTGAAGCACATGTACCAAATCATAGAGTTAAAAACAGAAATGCAGGCCGGTGAAACAGAAAGGAAATGCCAGAAATAAATTTATACACATAAAAGGAGTTTCATAACAAACCTGATGAAATAAAATAAGGGAGCAACCATTACTCAGTAAGTGCTGCTGGGAAAATGGGCAATTGTTCTGTAGAAAATAGATTCCACACATTTCACATGGGATGAAGAGAGAAGTGTTTCAAGTATAAAAAATCCTAAAGAAAATGAAAGAGTGGACATATTTAATTATAAACAGATTGAGGAATTTGAGTATATAAACATGTTATTTACTAGGAAAAAATAGAATCAAGGCAGGGGGAAATCCACAACAAATGTGTCCTATGGAAGCTTCATTTTCAGAATATACAGGAAATGAATGCATGAAAGTATGTTCAGTCTTGAGTAGACAGAATCTATGGACAGAGAGTACAAAAAGAAACACAAATAAGAAAGAGACATTCAGCAAAAAGTTCAACCCAACTAATAATTTTTAATATAAATCAAAACTGAATTAATTTCTCACTAGTGTTAACTGAGAAATTAAATTGAAAATATTAAATCCAGTGTTGGAAAGACTTTTAAAGAAACATGCATATACTGTAATTGGCATTGTAATAAATTAGTATAGTGTTTCTGAATACTAATTTGGTAATAAAAGTCATAAGTCTTGTTTTATTTTGTGACCCAGTAATTTCCTCTTTATGAATCTATTCCAAGAAATTAATTGAAAAGGGAAAAATCATGTTTATGCAAAGATATTTTAATCAACAGTAAACAGGGGCCAAATTCTCAACAATTGGGAAACTGAGGGGGCAATCTTATATCAAATATGATAGAATATTTTATGCTCATTAAAAATGACAATTATATTGACTGTTGAGAGAAAAAAGTCCATACAATATAACTTAATTGAACCTTAAGTGAAACACTGAGCACCAAATATATATTGATTAAAACCAAGAAAAAAAACTGTACATTCATAAGTATTCTAAATTGATGAGATATTATGGTGAAAATTTTTTTTAACTTTAGTTGCATTGACATATGTGTAAGGTCTAGCCTTTGTTTAAATGAATACAGCCTAAAACCTAAGCTGTCTCCTTTCAAGTAAGCAACTATGAAATTTGTTCACTGTTTATTGTTCCCAAGCTCTAAATAACAGTGTGTGTAAGATTATCTGTGGTTTGTGTGTAGCCAGTTATAGCTGCTAATGGTATTTCCCACTTAAATATAAAGTCACCATTCAGTAAGACTTTTCAGAAACAGTCTTTGAGACTGGATTTTTATAAACAAGGTATACACACTATTTACTACTACTATTCTGGGAAATTTCTTTTTTTTTTTTTTTCTGGGAATAAATGCACTCCAGAAACAAAAAGTAACTACTAATTTAGTCTTAATAGATCATCATCAGAGCCCTTGTTTTGCATTTGACTTCCTGGACTGAGTAAGAGATCTGTTTAAACAGGAAAGCACTGTTATTTCAGCAATTAGAGTAATGGGGTTATTTCATGAAGAGAAAAGCTTCAGGAAACATAGCACATGAAATGTGTGGACGTTGCCTCGTTTATGAACAAGAACAATAGATGAGTGCCAAGTAGTATTCTTGAATGACTGCTTTATATAAAAAGTTGATTGTTGAACAGCTAGGTTTTAAGTCATTATAACATTATGTCAATGTTTGCTCTTTTAAAATTAGATTTGCAAGTGTTTTCCCCAGGATTTTTAAATAAAAATAACATGAAACTGTATAGCACAGAGAACTATAGTCAATATCTTGTAGTAACCTATAATGAAAAAGGATGTGAAAATGAATACATGTGTGTATAGGTTTGACTGAAACATTATGCTGCACACCAGAAGTTGACACAACACTGTAAACTGACTATACTTTAATTTAAAAAACATTAAAAATATCAATCTTCCAACTTAAAAAATGTAAAAGACAATAATACTTTATACGTTACCAGACTTTCCCAAATAATACTTTTCAGTAATAGAGAAAACCTTCTTTTTCACCAAAATCAACGAATAAGACCTAGAGAAAGCACTGACAATAAATTGACCGGTTTCCACTTGCCTCCTTACCACCTCCTTCTCCTCTCCTGGGACACCTGATATAAAGGACAATTTATGGTTATTTTTGAGGCTTCTTGCAGTGTCACAATCTTAATGTGGTCATTTATAGGCATAAGTGATACTGTGTCAGCAGTGTTTGTCCTTGCCTCACATACCCACACCCTCTGGTCCTCAGAATTCTCCTCCTCATCCGCTGGAGCTGAGTTACAGTCGCCTCCTTTGACTGGACATTACTATCTGGTTTTGTCCCACTTCTTCCTGGCCTTTTTCATTCCATTCTATTTCTGACTATAGATGTTTGCACTTGCAACCTCCATCATAACTCTTTCTCCCCCTTGCAGGTAATATTTAAAACATTTAATTTAAATGTTTAAAACAGTGACCATATAAAAGATGTTGCTATTTCTTCCTTTTAACCTATTTAACAAGTACTTATAGAGCACTTATAGGTACAAAACATTGCAATACAAAAATGAGTAAGACACAGTGCCTTCCCTTGAAAGAATTGCCAATTGAACACCAGAGAAAGACATGGAAACAAAAAGAATGAAGAAATGACACAAAAGCAGAGAAAGAGAAAAGTGATGATAGGAAAATAGCCACTCTTTAGGTCACTAATGATTTCACTGGCATTATGTCATGTGCTTCTGCATCCTATTCTTTAACTGATAGAATTGAATCTAATCATGTGTATTTAGCTCAGAAAGGAGACAATAGTGTCAAGAGATAAACAGATCAGAAAGCTTCTTAAGAGTGCTAATATGAATTGCGCTTGTGCATTACATGTACACATTTGTCAAGAATTAATCATTTGTGGGGAGGGTATATAGCTCAGTGGTAGAGTGCATGCTTACCATGCACAAGGTCCTGGGTTTGATCCCCAGTACCTCCATTAAAACAAATAAACAAACTCAATTCCCCCCCAAAAAATAAATAATATAGGTCATAAAAAAATTAGCAATTAGTCTTTTTAGCATTTTTCTTTATCCACATCAAGCAAACAAGGCTGTATGTTTTTTGTTTTTAAATTAATGTCTTCTTTATTTTAATTAATATGTATTTGGTAATGCTATTTTTGAGTATTTCTTGGAATAGTTTTAAATTTTTCTCCAAGTCAAAAAACCATTATTAACAGAGCTGCAAAAGCATGCTATAGAATTATTAGTTCTTCCCAAATAGTAACCTTTCAGAGAAAATATGATTCCTGTTTTCATAATTTCTAAAGTGTATTGATTCTATTTGAAGTAATCACGATAATAGTGTGACATGGTTTTAGGAGTGGTGCCATATTAGAAGTTATTCATTTGTTTATGAATGGGAGTTTAATTACTGGTCAGTTTACTCCTTCTCTAATGAATTTCCTTAAGGAGCCTAAAAGTTAATTGAAAAAGCAATCAATGCAAACAAAGTTTACATTTTGTTCTACATCTCTTTTTAAACCTCAGATTAACGCAGATGCTAAAAGAGGAATGAAATTTGTTGGATTCATATCACAGCATTATCCACCACTTAAGTTCTGCAACGGAACCAACCAGGATGGAGATGCAGAATTGACACTACACCTGAGACACAGTTCAGAGGAAAACTATAAGAGCTGGAATGAGGGGACATTAAGTGGACAGTCATCTGAAAGTGGCATTGAGGAAGAACTCCATCATGAAAGTGGACAGTGTCAAATGGAACGAGATGGCAGCCCCAGTTTCTCTAAATCAAGGAAGGGAGAAGGTAATAGTCCAGATGAGTAGAAATAGTATGTGTATTGACATTTAGCAAACATAAGTTTTTGAGGGGGGTTTTAAGGGTTTTTTTGGTTTTTGGTTTTTGGTTTTTTACAAATATGAGGCAAAGTAAACCTCCAAACACTCAAGTGGTAGAGCGTGTGCTTAGCATGTACCAGGTCCTGGGTTCAATCCCTAGTACCTCTTCTAAAAGTAAATAAATAGATAAATAACCGAACTACCTCTCCCCAAAGAAATAAATAAATAAAAAGCCTCTAAAAATTATAAAGACTGAATAAACTAATATAAACTTGTCTTGATTTTTTTTTTAATTATTACCACTGGAAATAAGGTAGGGCAGTTTTTCAAACAGTTGTCCCTGGCATGGCCATACAATGCCATCCACATAATGAAACTTCGTGTTGACAGTTGGTTTCCATTTAGTCATAGACCAGTTCCTCTGTAAATTGGAGGCTGTGCATGTGTACCAAAAAAGTGATTATGTAAAGAAAGCTGTTCTGATTTATGTTTTTCTCTATAAATAGTGTGTGAGAATTTTAGTTTTGGCCTTTCCCATTTCAAGGATGATTTTCACCTTTGAAGTTAATTGGCTTTCTTTGATCGTCAATTAGACTATGAAAATGCACATCATGATGAAACAATTAATATAACAATAGTGCCTGCATCCTTAAATAACTTTAAACAATAGTTTTATTCTTCTTTGCCAACTAGCAAATCTTCCAAGAAATTGGGAGTATTTTTTAATGTATTTTGGGCTTTTTAAGTTTTCTGATATCTTTAAGGGCATTCTTTAAAAAGCACTAATAGAGAAAAATCAAAGACTATGTACGCCTTAGAGTTAAGAGTCTGGAGTCAGACTACTTTGATGAATTCTTTACAGAAAGGATGCTTGTGAGAAGTTGACATGAGATGTCTACAAAGTGCTTAGCCTAGTGCCTGGCACAGAATAAAGTCTGTATTAAGTTAGCTACTATTAACTGGTCCTTTGATCAGTGTTGGTGCTAAGGCCACACACACTGGTGGTGTCGGCTTTCTGGGTTGGGGTGACTTTCCTCAATATTCACACAAGGCAGAGACCCACTGGGCCACAGTCAACACAACCGCCTTAAGAAAGAACCCAGAGAATTTCCCAACTTACCCTCTCATCACCTCACCACCAAATCCAATGTGCTACTTAATTTAATCAGCAGTCTTTAGATTCTGCTTTCTATTTCGTTTATTTTAAAATTCTGTACTTTTCAATAACATTTCTGTGGCAGTGGTTGGTTCTTAACTTTGGGTGCAGGGGAAGTAAGAGCAATAATGGTGGGGGCTGGGCGAAGACACATACAAAAGACCTCTTGAAGAATCTGGTGCAGTTCATGGAGGCTCAACGCAGAAAAATGCACATAACACGCACATCCCTAACACTTCTGTCTGTGATACAAGCGGTGTTACTCTTCCTTTTTTGTTTTGTTTTGTTTTGTTTTTTCTTTTGCAAATGGAGATACTGGGAATTGAACCAAGTACCTCATGCATGCACTAGCTGAGCTATACCCCCACCCCATATGCTTCCTAAAACACAACCATAGATGTGGGTCCGTAGACCCTGAAGTTAAGAATTTGCCAACTTATAGTAAAGTATATGACCCAGCAGTTGCATGTCTTAAGTATGCATTCTAGAGTCACTCTCACATACGTGTCCAAAGAGACATAGTGTTTGTAATAACAAAAATCTAGAAATAATGTGTATGTCTATCAACAGGAGAAAAGGAAACGGAATACTCTGTAGTAGTTAAACTAAATGAGTAAGATCTAAATGTATTAATTACATTTCAGAAGCATAATGTTGAACAAGAAAATCAACTTATAGATTGATATACACAGTATAATATCCTTTTTTAAAAAGTTTTTAAAAATGCAAAACATGGTTTTTAAACTGCAAAACACCATTTCTGGGTATAGAAGTGTGCATTAAAAGAACTTGCACGAGAATGATAAACAGCAAATTCATTACAGTAGCTATTTCTGGAGATAGGATTGGGGAGATACAATCATGAGCCTAAAACTACACCCATTTCTCATTTCCTTGAAAAAAATCTGAAGCAAACTTGGCACAATGTTAACATTTGATAAAGTGTGGGTAATTTCATGATACTGTATGCTTGTTTGACTGCTTGAAAGAGCCTATGAATACTACCAAAAAAAGATTTTAGGAATCTTTTCAATACAATTACAGTTTTCCCTCTTTTTCCTCCTTCTGAATGCCTGTCCTCAGATAACAAGTTGTACACAGTCTTCAATGTTTTTGATGATGAATCAACCTGCTGGACCTATCAGGAAGGCATCCTGTCCATGAAAGTGACAAGAAAAGGCCCTGTCGTTAGTACGCTTGATGCCGACTGGCTGGAGTTAACTACATTTTATTATAAACAAGGCTTGTCTTTAATTGATTCTTTTGTGTGCTGGGAAACATCTAAAGGTAAGTTTTACATTATGATATATTAATAGCTAAAGAATTGGACCTCATGTCAGAGTTGGTGGAGATGTCTTTGCCTCTCAAGTTTTGTGGTTAAAAGGACAGATATTATTCCTAAAGAAATAGATTCCAGTTATTACACAGCTATGTAGCTTTAATGTAAAAGCTTAACCATACTGTGCGGTAGAATTACAGTGTAATGTTCGCTGTTGGGTTGTAACGATTAGGAATGGACAAACCACTGTGTGATCAACTAGTAAGGTTTTCCAAGTGAAGGTGTACTTACTACAGCAGGCCAGTCAGGAGGCCTGTGACAGGATTTGACAATGACTATCCAAGTTTATTACACTTGCCCAGTTTGGGGCACTACCCGCCATGTACTCCAATCTATACCTGACTCTTTCTATAATTTGTATAGAAAAATAAATTTTGGTTCAGAAAATGATACTAACCTATATTTATTTAGCCTTCCCCCTATTTTTCATTTTTCTCTAGCCTTCTTCTTTTAGTTACAGTGGATTATGTAATCATTCATGTCTATCACAAAAATAAACAAAATTTTCCATAAATGATTTCTAAGGAAAGTGTTTTTCAAAAGAAGTTAGTGCTAAAAGAAAAGAAAAATCGATAGTAAGGAGACTGGGAACTGCATTAGGAAGGATGGAGGTTATGAAGCTCAGGATAGCTAGGGACCATAACTCAATGAGGCTACAGGATGGAATGAGAAAGCAAATATGAGGAAATCTCAATATACCTTATTATCATTAAATCAGCCTAGTGACACCTTGACCAATACAGCTAAAGATTTTGGATGACTATTTAAAATTAACGAGTCATGTTCCAGTAGGTCCCTTTAACTAGCAACCAAGATTAAGAATCCAGCTCATTGGAGCACCCAGGAATACAGCACCTTGCACAGTGCTTGGCACTTAACAGGTGCTCAGTAAATATTTATTAGCATTTTTTGCTATCAGCAACTTCTTCCAAGTTGATCTTTTATGGAAACAGCCAGGCCTGATTTGAAGAGCATGGACTTGAGGATCAGACAGGCGAGGGTTTAAATCCTACGTCCTCTACTTAGAGCTGTGTGACCTGGGGAAGGTAGTTGAGCTCACCGAGCCTCAGTTTCCTAAAAGGAGGACAAAAACACTCCTAATTGTTATAGAATTTAATAAGATATAGTATGTACAAAGTGAACCCCTCAGCACCTCGCCCCTTGTCAGTTCATTTTCTGGGGTTGTTTTCCTTTCCTGCTACTTGCTAGATGCAGCTACAGTACTTCTAGGATGAACCACCTATCTGGAGGTCAATTTGTACTTCATATATTTCTCTCTGTCTCTCTCTGTGTCTCTGTCTCTGTCTCTGTCTCTCTCTCTCCCTCCCTCCCCCCTCCAGAGAGTCTAAGTTGGAGCCATTTCAAATTTTGGATTGTGACTAACTGCTGAAGGAAATACAAAAAACACTCCTTTCACAGTATCTTTTAGGCACCCCTGCCTTGGGCTTTGCCTGATGAAAATAAAATTAGCCACAGCAGATGCCAGCCAGGGGCTCTGTAGAGCTTTTGTTTCTTAAAGCCTCAGAAGCTATTTAGAGAGCTGGGGATGGGGGGTGGTGCCCCCCTCCCCGCTCTCCCCCCTGCCTCTCAGCAGCTCTGGAATGTCTCGTTAGATGTTTTGTACTGCAGGCCATGCCAAACCCTAACAAGCCACCAGAGCCACCACAGTCAGTGGGGTCTGGCAACTGGGTGTGTCACTCGGGACTTTCCTGGGAGGACACAGGGAAGCTGCAGAGGGGAAATTGTGACCAATGCCTGTGTGACTGTGAGAAGCCAGTCAGAGGAAGCAGGGCTGAACTGATGGCTTTGTTCTGGGATATCTGATGCCTGACATCTAAAGCACACAGAGGACAATGTAGATTTTGTTTTGTCTTGCTTCCATCCTCTTCTAAAATATTGTCAGAAGTCAGCCCACCTTGAGGAGTAGAAGTACAAAACCTGACATTGCTCAGAACTTTAAATATGTTACTCCACAAATCTCATTTCAGAAATCTCACTTTATAAAAGTCTCCAAAAACAGAGAGAGAGGGGAAAAAAACTTTTTTGAAGTCATCTCCTTCAGGAGAGTCGTGGTGGAAAAGTTGTCTGGTCTGTGAAATTCCTCTTCAATGCCCTTTCCCACCCACTTTCAAAGACTTTTCTACCTTAAAAAGTCCCATAGGCAGAGGCCCCCAGGGACCCTCTTGCTGTTCTTGTAGCCTGAGAGTTCTCACTGCAAAGGCCTCCTGTTCCTGACCTTCTCCAGCATTGCTGGGCCTCCACCATCTGGTCCACAGCTGGATTCACTGCACACTTACAGAACCTCCAGATGACCTAGGGGAGCCTGCAAGAGGCTTACCCATTTTGAGCCAACAGAGACAAAACACTTCATTCTTCCAAAATGGGTAGAGAACCAGCAGGCAGCAGACATGGATGAGATGGGCAGCCTTGCCAGCTGGTACAAAACACACACACACATACACATACACACACAGAGCCTTGAAGTTCTCACACTTCACTACCTACCAATGTCCCCATCATCCTCAGAGCATCATCCTCTTCCCACCTTTAGTATACCCACATCGGAAGGCTACTTTTTGTGAGTTCTTTTCAGACTTCACTTGATATTCATTTTAACCTTTTCACCCCTATAAAATTACTTGTGTGGAGTTGGTGGAGGAGATGTATCAGAATGAGGAGTAGGGTAGAGTGATGACAGTGAAACACATGTCTGTTCAGTTCACATATATGTGTGTGCCAGGCCCTAGGCCAGGCACGGGTTTATAAGGATGAGCAAAATGAACATCAAAAAGCTAGCCAGGCAGCATCCGGCAGCCAGGCAGTAACAGGTATCAAAACATATATCTAATTTCAAACTTGACAAAAGTGTTGTGATGCTACCCAACAGAATATTGTAATGAGATTAACAGGGAAGAGCCAACTTAGAGGAGTGGCCGGGGATCCCTTCTGACAGGGTAACAAGTACACTGAGACTGGAAGCCTGGAAAGGAGTTGGTATTCAAGAGCCAGAGGAAATGTCCCCGAATGTATGAAAACCCTAGGGTGGGAAGGAGGAGCTGGGAGCAGGGTCTACAAGAGGAATGGCTCCAGTCAGGGTGGAAGAGGTGAGCAGCAGCCACTCAGTGCGGATCTTATAATACACATAACGCAGTGAGAACTAACACGTACTTGCACTTACTCGATGCCAGCATTGCTCTGAGTACTTCACATTTACTAGCTCATTTAATCCCCACAGCAGCCCTATGAGGCAGATATGATTATTCCCCTTTTACAGATAAGGAAACTGAGGCACAGAAATATTAAGTAATGTGCTCATGCAACTAGAAGGTGAGGGTAGAGGGAGTGTGTGCTCTAAACCAATTTGCCATCGTACCAGGATTTTTATTTCAAATCACTCACTGAAGATTTAAAGAGGGAGTTATGACCTGACCTACATTTTAAAAATAACCTACTTGGCCCCGCTTTGGGAAATGGCTCATTGAATGCAAGTGTGGAAGTGGGGAGGCTGTCAAAAGGCTGTTGCAATGACCCAGAAAGATGATGCAGAGACGGAGAGGAGTAAACAGGCAGAGATGCATTCAGGAAACAGAATGTTCGTGAATGAAATACAGATATAACAGTTCCCACATGTGCCTGCCCCCCACGTCTCAGAGATGGTCCCAGGACCACTTCTGGGCAGTTTAATGCCAAAAATGACACATGGACCCCAAATACTAAATGTTCCACTGGAATGGGACCATTGGAATGTTCCATTTCCTCATGTTTACAAAAATGTCAATGTCATATCTAGCTGAAATGAATGGGTATGATCACATGTCCAGACAAGTAAACCACTCCCTGAAAATTTTTAAGCTCGTGCTTCTCAAACCAGGGTCCAAGTACCCGAGGGGTATGCAGCTTTGTGCCAGGAGTACACAATTTCACTGGATAAACCTCTTCCTAGAATGTCGATGTTGCTTTAGGATTGGGGGTTGACAGGGCAGAAGAAGGAACATTGCTTTTTCGCATAATATGAACATATTTGAAGAGAATGCAAAAATTGAGTGGGTTTTTAAGATAAAACATTAGACTTTATAAAAAACCTTTTGTTTGCCACAAATCACTTCAAACTGTACCTGGAGACTATCCTTCAATGATACAAGTCTTTTTTCCTTTGCTTTTGGTGGTATTTGACCAAAAAAAAAATGAGAAGCCTTGGGTCAGGCCAACGCTTTGTGACTTTTTCATACTATGCACACGTAGAAATGGCAGCATTGCAGCGCACATAGGGATATGCGGAAAAGCTGCTCTGGGCAGGAGGGGGCGCCCATGCCTTAGCACACCCATGACTGTTCTAAACTCACGAACGGGCCAAGGCACACTGGGTGGGAAGCTCTGAGATATGTAATGTTAGGAGATGACTCAGTTCAGGACAATTATTAAGTAGTTGTTCGGAATTATCACCTTACCCCCATGCCTGGAAGATTTAACACGTCCAGCACCCAAATGGTCACTCCCCTTGAGGCCTTCCCTGGCACCCTCCCCAGCTGCCACTTCTGTCAGGGAGAATGTCTGAAGAGACAGACTTACTCTCTCCTGTGGAAGGAAGTATCATTCTTCTGTGGCTCTGCTGACTGGCATGGACCCTAAAAAAGCCAGCCAGGGAGCCTGGGGAGCTCTTAAGTGAGAAGGAAGGACTTTTGTTTTTAATTGAAGTAGAAGATACATATAGTAAAGTGCATTAGTCTTTTGGGTACAGCTGAACAGAACACAAATGTTCAAGATACAGAACATTTCCTTGTATGTCAATTATATCTCAGTAAAGCTGGGAAAAATGCAAAAAAAAAAAAAAAATACAGAACATTTCCAAAATCCCTCCTCATGACTCTTCCCAGTCAGTATCCTCCCACACAGAGATAAGCATTATTCTGACTTCCAGCACCATAGATTAAGTTGCCTGTTCTTGAACTTTATGTCTGTTGAAATGCACAGTAGGTACTCTCTCATATCTCACTTTTGCTCAACATAGTATCTCTGAGACGCATCCATGTTGTTGCATAGCAGTGATTTTTTTCTTTTATTCTTGTGTCATATCGCAGGGTTTGAGTCTAGCACCCTTATTCTGATAAATCAAAAGAGGTTTAAAAGTGCTGGGGAATCTCAAAATTGAGAAAAAGAAAACAGACAGTCACAACACATAGTCTCCAACTATATAATCCTAAAGTAAATAAGAAGCAGATTATAACTAACTACATAATTATCAGAATAGCTAATTATTTTAAGGTTCATATCCCCATTCTAAAAAAGGAATTGAGGCAAATATACAATTTTAAAGATAGTCTTGTGATGCTCTAAACTTAGAATCAAAAACAGATTTAATTCCACTGATCTCTGTGGTGTGACAGTGGACAAGTACATTTAAAGGAAGTGGAATATATACTGTAATTAGAAAAACAATTCCAACCAGTAAATTAAACCTTACTGGGCTGTTGGGAACCAGTCTGAACAATGTAAATCTTTCATGATATTCTGCCCTAACTGTAAATGACATAAAATATTATTATTAACAATAATAATAATAATGATTTTCTCATGAAGTTTATAGCCTGTTAATAAAAATAAATACTGAAAATTATGTTTAAATCACTTTTTTCTTTTTTATCTTTAAGCTAAATAGATCTTTTGAAAACTTTGTAGGTTGTTATTTAGAAAACTGTCAACCAGGGAAACTTTGATATGACAATGAGCTGTACAAAAACCAGAATGTTTAACCAGCACATGACCATGGGAAAATTGTCTCTTATTGCAAAATAGGAGACAAAAGAACTTCCATAAAAATCAGTTTAGTTTTGGCCAGCTGGTTATTGTCAGCTATTCAAAAAAATGTCAGAGAGGCCCTCCCTCAAAACTTCCTTCCTAGCAGGAATTCTTCTGACAATGACTTCTTGTTTAGGATCTTCCTGTTACCATTCTTTTTCTTTCTTTTTTTTTTTCCAAGCATTATTGAGGTAAAGAATTGTTCTGTGTTTATATTTTTTGAAGTAATCTTACTTCACATTAATTTTAATATCACACCTGTAATTTCAGGGATTAATCTTTCTGATGTTGTCTCTCTTAATGATATAATTAACATGCATACAACATTTAGATCAGAAACCAAAATTTGATTTCAAGTTGAAGGTGATTTCCAGATGCTTTTTAGGCTTAGGAAATCCACTTGCTTCTCACTGTATATTATTTTATCTTGTTTTTATTGTGGTTTTCATATTTACAGTTTGATTTTAATTCAGTTAAGTATAAAACTGTCTTGACCTTTGCAAAAAAAAGCATTAAAAATTACCTTCAAAGAGAAGGAGGCTGTCAAAACAAGTGTTCATTAATTAATGTTTTTCTTTCAGCTTCCTACAAGGTTATTCGAGGTTTTCAATGATCTTTTAGCATTTACTACTCTTATTAATTGTATCCTTTTCCTCACAGGGGACCATTCCCCCAAATCTTTGGAAGGATTCTTTATCTATGAAGAAGAAGGCTCTGGAGTTCCAGGATCCAGCAGGAAAGGAAATGATGCCATTGTAGTCGAACAATGGACTGTTATTGAGGTAAACTACTGTTTTCTGAAAATTTGGCTTCCATTTTGTATTTCGTCTTACACATTAAAGGTCTTCATTGCCTAACACATTCAGTATTCTTCAAACATGTTTCTTTTCTTTTTTTTTTTTTTCTCTTTTTTTTGTGGGGAAGTTCATTTATTTGTTTATTTTTACTGGAGGTACAGGGGATTGAACCCAGGGCCTCATGCACACCAAGCACGCACTCTACCAGTTGAGCTATACCCTCCCCTCTCAAACAGTTTTATTCAATGTTGAGAATTTCATCACAAGTGCTTGAACAAACTTCTTTCAGGTTTGTGAAAAGGTGATTGCTTTACTTCCTGTTCAGCTTTGTTATAAGATAGCAAAATAATTATCTATACATAAATGGCAGAGGATTCCCAAAGATTTGGCATTCTAATCCTAAACAAAGTCCCCTGGCACTGAGATTCCCTTTCCACGATGCCATGACAACTGACTGAAAGTGAAAAAACAATAACTAGTATTTTATCTTCAAGCAACCTGTGGCTGACTTTTTTTTAACCTTGTGAACTGACTTTCAAAGGTAAAAATATCCAAAGGTGTTCTCCCTCTCACCAGAACAGATATGTACACACAACATTGTCCTTCCTAGTCAGAGATGACAGTGCATCATGGTGTGCGCTCCGAGTTCAGATGTCATCCAGCCGACAGTCCTTGAGGTGTATAGACTGAATTCAGGGAGGTTGTCCTGTGTGCGCCAGGCCCCTGCTGACAGCCTCTTTCAAGGACACGTTTGCCTTTCTGGCCTTGGAAAGGTTAGAGAGACACATTTGATTGTTTTCAAAGAAACTAGATATCCCACTGAGGGGGAAAAAAGGATTTGGAAAAAGAGGTAAAGCTCCCAGTAAGTATCAATTCCAAATGAGTGAAAAGTGCAGACACTCCCCGCGTCTCTCACCTTTCACTCCCCAGTCCTCACTCTATACCACGTCCTCGCTTCCCAGTCCCGAGACCAGTTTTCTGAAAGTGTGGACTCTGCTTAGATCCAAATCACCCAGGGAGCTTCCTGGGGCCCCAAACATTGAAGTTTGATGCCAGAATGAGACCAAGGGAGTAAGACAAAAGGAAGGCCCAAATCTTGGAGAACCAGACGGAAACCTCGCTCCACTCTGATCCCCGGTGTTTCTAACTCAGTTCAATGGTAGGAAGGCAGCAGGGAGCAGAAATGAAGCCCAGGACGACTGCAGCCTGTAAAACGGCACTTAATGGAGCGTGAAGTCCCCTGATCCTAACACTCATCACCCTTCACTGTGATCACTTGTGTAGCTGGGTGTCTTTGTCATTAGACTATGAGCTCTGTGCTTATTCACGCAGGGCTGTGAAATCAAAACAGATTACGGCCCTCTGCTGCACACTCTGGCTGAGTTTGGATGGCTCCTGACAAGCGTGCTGCCTACACCTATACTGAGACATGACAGGTAATGCCAAAGTATCGTGACATAGCCTCGTTGCATTCTGAAATACAGCTCATCTGTTAAGATAACTCCAACGTATCTGCTTATTTAATGCCTACAAAAAGCATTTCACTGAACTAATCTGATTTCATGGACCTCGGAGATCAGCAAATCTAACCCCTTCACATCATACACTCATCCCTCAGTATTCATGGGGGACTGATTCCAGGACCCCTGCGAGTACCAAAATCTGGAGATGCTCGAGTCCCTTATATAAAATGGTGCAGTATTTGCATATAACCTACACACACCTTCCCTTATACTTTAAATCATCTCTAGGTTACATATAATACCTATACAACGTAAATTCTATGTAAATATGTTGCTGGCAAATTCAGGTTTTGCTTTTTGGAATTTTCTGGGGGTTTTTTTGCAAATGTTTTCCATCAACAATTGGTTGAATCCTCCGATGCCGAACTGCTATCCACTATCAGAGGCCAACTGTGTATGTACAAGCTATAACATCTCCTTCCCAAGGGCGTGTGAGGTCCTGAAGGCACAGCCAGAGCAGGGGCACAGCAGACCAGCTCCCAATTCAGTGCTGCTTCCAGCACTCAGAATGCTGCCTCTCCACTCAGTGACTACTTTACTATACTTTCTTTTTCTCAACTCGAGATGTCTGTTCTTCCCCAGAGCGAAGATTAAGTCGATATGAATCTGCAAACAGAAAACACAGCCCCCTGTGTAGGATTCTTTGTCCTGCTCTTCTGCCCTGCCTGTGTGAAACGGGCCTCCCCCCAGAACACGGGCAGGGCTAGGACCACAGTGGGGCCCAGAGAGGGCCGGATGGAGGAGCACCAGCCCCTCTGCCTCCGTGCCTCTCCTCCAGGGCCAGTGGGGAGGGGGTTCATTTTCTGCTGCAGTATGGACTTGTTAGCTACTTCCACTAAAATAAATACCTATGTTAGAACCAAAATGCCAGCCCTTCACAAATACCAACTTTGCCTTTTCTCCTTTTCCTGGGAAGGAAAAAATTGAGTTGTTATTTTTTTGCTTGTTTGCTTGGAGAGAGATTGAGACCAATTAAGCCTTCTGTATAAAGTGCTTTGTTATCCCTTGGACTCAGAAACATTCCGCCCGCCCTCTTTGGCATCCAGGAAATGATTGCCAAGGCTGTCCTGCCTGGGCTGGTCCTACCTGCAGAGGACAGCACAGTACCGGCCTCCCCAAAAGCAGAGTCAACTACAGTTAACAGTCTGTAGCTAAAGGAGGCAGTTCCTCCTTCCTCAGTCACATCTACCCCACTCCGGCCTCCTCTGGTTTTTACAGTTTACCAGCTTACCCCTTCCCATAACCCGAACTCCCCACAAACTTTAAGAACATTTGATTGACATGGCCCTTTAATAAAGCCACGCCTCCCTCAGGTGGGGAGAGGGATAAAAGTGAATACAGAGTAAAGACACTCAAGCTTTAAAAAAGAGGCATTAGAAGTAAGCAAAGCAATTTGCTTTTCTTCTCAGAGATCTGTTGGTAACTGTTCTCAAATTGTGAGTGACAACTCTCTGAATTATTACCCAGCTTTTAAAAATCTGTGGCATACCTGTCAGATCACAGTACAGCAGTATCTCAAGATTTGGTCTTCAGACCAAGCAATATGAATCACCTGGGGAACCTGTGAACATACACGTACTGGGTGGCTCTTCCCAGTGTCACAGTCAGAAGCCTTGAGAGCAGGAGCCATGAATCTGCATTTTCACAAGCTCCTGAAGCTCATTAACATTTGAGGAACTTTGCAGGAGGTAGCGAGAGGGAAACTCCACTTCCCTGCCACCCCTCGCCTTCCATCCGCCAAGCCATTGGTCTGTCCCACTCCCCACCCTCCCTCGGAATAACTTGTGTATTTGGCCTTCACACCTCTTTTTGGTGGTTGTCCTAGGTGTATAATTTAGGGTGTTGTTGGCCCATTACAGTTAGTCCTTCCTAGAAGTCCTCTGAGTTCTGAACCTTTCATGCTCCTTTTTCCCCAGTGAAAAATGTATTTATCATTCCTCCCTCCCGTTCACTCAGGGCTTCTGTTCTCATGAGTCTAAATATTTCCTAAAGTGGTAAGAGTGACTGACTGGGCACCAGTTTAGACGGCAAGACTGACATGTGGGTGCTGAGCCTTAGGACATGGGCTGGAGCTCCTTGAGTATCTCCTGCTTGGTTTGGGAATGAGAACAGGACTGACACCAAAGGTGGGAAGGAAGAGGTCTCAACTATACTGGATGGGAGAGGTGACAGAGCCCAGAGCCATATTTGGCTTGACCACTTCGTCCTGCATGTCAGACTACGTAAGGTCACAGGCGGGTGCAGTGATTAGGAGGCCCTCTGCACTAAGGAGTGGCTGCGTGTGTTGTTTCTGGAGCAGAGGCAGCACGGCTACCTCACCACCATTCCAGCGTCTCCTGTACTCCTAGCATCCACCAAGACACTGTGGAGTCAGAGTGGACCTTTCAGGCCCTCCTTGTGAAAGCTCATCATTATGTGTAATTAAAACAGCAAAGGGGCTACTAGGACCCTCCAGGCCCCGCAGCCAGCAGCCGTGTGACCCAGCCCCACCCACCGGTGGCTGGCCCAGCCTCTGCACAAGGCAGGGCCTTTTTATTTTTGTCCAAGTATGCTATCTCTAAGACATAGGCCGGTCTTAGCTGCTTCAGTACACAAGAGGTTGTATTCACCTTTAGCCAGGTCATCTTTAAATATAAATAAAAATATAACATACAGTTCATTTTGGTCCAGGTAGACAATAGAGCCTGAAAGTTTTTAGTTTCTGAAACTACAAGAGTGGTCCAGGTTTTAAACTAAACAGATCTCATTTGAATTATACCTTCACTGTTTGCCAGCTGTATGCTTTGGGAACCTCTTTAAGTCTCAGTTCCCTCATCTGGAAAATGGTACAATAATATCAACTTTACTGGATTATCAAAATAATTAAGCAAGATAATATATACAAAGTACCCATGCAGGGCCTGTGCACACTAGGCTAATAAAATAGAGCTATTAATATGGGACCTAATCCTTTAGCAGAACCAAAATCTCTAAGAAGCTAAAACGAATTGTGCAAGCATGATAGCTTGGCCTGTCCTAAATCAGGATATTTCAAAAAAATGTAAATACTGTAATTCACTGTATACAAAATCAGCACTGAGTATTACAAGCCAATAAAAGGGACAGAAATAATGACACCATAAAGATATATGCTTACACGTTATGCTCTCACCCAGAAAAATGAATGTTTGTCATCCTCTTTCTTTTGGGACCCACATGTCTGAAAACAACTCAGTGAAAACTTTCTTCCTTAAATATTTTTGACTCATATACAACAAAGTGTCTTAAGAAATTTCATTTTTTTCCTACTTTTCTGTCACCTTTACCATAACTTGAATGGTCTATACATAAGGTATTTTCTCCTCATTTCTCTCATTACTGAAATACATCCTGTTATATAGAAGACAAACTTGTAGTTACCAAAGGGGAGAGGGTGGAGTGGGGAGACAAATTGGGGTATGGGATTAACAGATGCAAACTGCTAGAGACAGATAAGCAGCAAGGGTATACTGTATAGTACAGGGAATTGTACCTGTTACCCGAAAACTAGGTTTACGTCTTGATGAGTATCAAGCCAAAAGACACAACCTAGCCAAAGACCAGGAGAAGGAAGGACTTACTACTTGCAGCAAGTAAGGAGGACACAAGGGCTCTTTCCCAAAGCAGTGTCTCCCCAACAGCAAAACTGGGGAAGTTTTAAGCTAAGGAGACATGAATATTCATGAAGGGGTTTGAGCAGAAGAGAACTTAGCACAGAATTGGGGCAAAGGTTGACAGAAGCCAAGCTTTAGTTGATTGAAGTCACCATGGTCAGACAAGGTCAAAATCATCATTCCTTAGGTTCTGACCTGCCTGGGGACATAGCACAGGGTTACCATCCTTCACCAGGTGGGGCCTAGTTTTCCTGCAGACCTCAAAGATATGTATCAGATTGTTTTGTAGGTCCCTTGAGGAGAAACTAGGACTCTGTTTTATCTCAGAACTCTTGCTTCTTGATTACTTTTCTTTTGTTTCTTCATTCCTTTGTTCCCTGAAGATCATTAATTACCAAGACCTGTTAGATTACAAAATGGCTTAGGCCAAAATGGCTTTTCTTGTGTCAAGAAAGCCATGCCTGGTTCTCTTTCTCTGGGGACCCCTTGCCCTATCTGCTTACATACTCATTATCTTGTAATAACATATAATGGAATATAATCTGCAAAAATACTAAATCTCTATTCTGTGTATCTGAAACTAACACAGTATTGTAAAGCAATTCTACTTCAATAAAAACAAACAAATATATCCTGTTAATCAGTTACATAAGTTATTTTCCATAGTGTCCTTAGGTTAAGGTTGTTGCTTCATTAACTTAGGCATCATCATACCAGCAAAGTTTAAAGCTATATTACTGTGGAAACATCATGATGTGGTAATCTGATATCACTACATTATTCCTGGGTTATTGTTGTCAGCCCTGAAAACTTGCCAGAATCCCTTTTTAATCCTTATCACTATATAGTTATACAAATAGACCCAGTCCTTATCCTTTCCAAAAAACAAGGTAAAAATTTACATTAAATTTTTCAGGGTAAATCTGATAGAGGATCAAATTAGCTGAACCAGCAGCTAATATTACTGACCTCTAAATAATCACTGGAATAAAGTGGAAGGAGGAGCCAGAGTGCCCTCTGTTTGGCTATCTCAGATCAGCTCCCCTCTCCTCAGTAATAATCTGGGGCAGACAGGGAAGGGGGGTGCGCATTTTAACAAGAATTCCAAGTGATTCTGATGCACTTGCAGAAACACTGAATTATAACTTAACATTGACAGAGAAAGCATTTTAGAACACAAGATAGAAGAAAGATGTACACCCTCATTTGAATCTCAGAAGACAGAACTTAAAGGTGGGGACTTTTGGTAAAATAAATCAAGTTATACTGTACAGAGAATATTCAAAAGTCTAGTCCTAAAGGACGAAATATGATAACTAAAGGAGAAAACTTTCACTGTCCCTGCCCCAACTTGTCCATTTTGTGCAGCCTCTGGGTCAACGTTTGGGAATCTCAACCTTCTGGTTCCAACCAGTCTGGGGTCAGTGCTTGTGGTCAGCATGTAGTCACCATCCTCCACCTGGGTGGAGATCTTATTTCTATAGAACAACTCACATAGGAATCAGATTGTTACCTATATCCCCTTTAGGAGGAGCTAGGAGTCCTGTGGCTGTCCTAATCTTTAACTCTTTGAACTTGCTCTTTGGAACTCAGGGAGTTTTTGTACCAGCAGGCCCCACAGGGTCCTGCTTGGTTTCAACGCCCCCTTTTCTTTAATACTGACAAGCAAGCTAATAAAGTTTGCATAGAGAGATTAATCATAAACTCAGTAAGGGAACTCAAGTTTTAAACCATGGCAATTAATTAATGCTTAAGATGATGCAGAATGAGTCAGAAGATACAAATTAACCTAACAGTTCTGTTTTCTCCAGTCTAATGGATTTTGGGACCGTGAATGAAAGCTTTTTATAAGAGTATTTTTATCTCACAAGTGACTAAGTAGTTGCAAATAAGCCACTCATCTGAGGGACCAGCTCAGTTTGTACTCAGACTGATTCACATTTCTTGCGCTTTATTTTAAACAGAATGTTCTTTCAGTTCAACTCAAATATTTACTGAGTGCCTGGTATGTGTAAGGCAATGTTTTACCCACTCCAGGAGCAGACCCTGGCTTCCAGGAACTCATAAACTACTTGGAGAGACGACACAGTCAAAAGTAACTAATGCGGAACAGACCCTGACAAGCCCCACAATGGGTATCTAGACCATGTGTTCTCCATAAAGGAGATATTGCCCCAGAGAGGTGAAAAAATCTTAGCTATTACAACAGTTTGTGGCACTCCACAAGGTCACAGTACATAAACAAATACACAGCATATCTTTGGTATTAAAATTTAATGGGGCAAGGGGAAGAATTGGGGAGAAAATTTCTACGAAGGCTCCTTGGGGAAGCAATAATGAAAAATGGGGAGAGTGTGAGGTTGGTGCACAGAATAGAGGACGTCCGTAAAAAAGGAGAGGAGGTCTGTGAAGTTTGTGAAGTCTGAGGGGCATTGTTATGAAAGAACAGAACTTCCAAAAGTAGTTTTAGGGAGGAGACCATTTATCCGCCTGGTGGCAGGTAGGGCTAACTGGGAATAGTAAATAGGTTTCATCTCAGGTAGCAGCGCTGGTCTGTTGGTAGTGGCTGCCCAAATGCAATAAAAGCAGGGATTCTAAGTCCAGGATGAGCAAAAAAGCATGTGGTGATGAATCAGTGATGTCTGCTATTAAGCATGGAAGGTGAAAAGTTGAAGTATGAATCCTGCAAAGTATTTCCTCTTTCTTAAGCAAAAAACACAATCAGGAAAGTGTAGGATATATTCAAGGAAAAGTGAGTACAGGTGAATGAATTCCTAAAGGCCTCTCCTAATTGAAAACCCATAGGTATAACAAAAAAGAAACAGACTTATACATTGAGAACAAACTAGTGGTTACCAGTAGGGAGTGGGGAGGGACAAGATAGGGGTAGGGGATTAAGAGGTACAAACTACTATGCGTAAAATAAGTAAGTTGCAAGGATATACTGTACAACACAAGGAATATAGCCAATAGTTTATAATAACTATAAACGGAGTATAACCTTTAAAAATTGTGAATCACTGTGTTTTTTACCTGGAACTTACATAATATTGTACATCAACTATACCTCAATTAAAAAAAAAAAAACCATAGAATTCACGACTTACTTTACCAAAACCAATAAATATAAAAGGGGAGGGAGCATTTTTATCACGTATAAATCCACAACTATTCTCCTACATATTAGCATTACGTACACTCTTAAAACAATTTGGTTAATAAAACACATATAGAAAGTGCATAAACCACAAATGTGCATGATTTTAGTTACATAAACACTTGTGTAATTACCACTGGACAAGAAATAGAATATTGCTCACACCCTAGAAGTGCCCCATGTGTTTCCCCATCACACCCCCTCCCTTCTCACAGAAGGAATATTACCCCAACTTTTAGGATAATCATTTCTTTGTTTCTCCTAATAGCCTTACCACTCACATTTGCACCCCTAAACAAAGTTTAGTTTTGCCTGTATTAAATTATGTAAAAATGGAATTATGTATATTCTTTCACATGTTGCTTCTTTCACTTAACATTTTAAGATGTATCCATGTTGTGTGTATTTACTTATCCATTCTGCTTCTGACGGGTTGGTTGCCTCCAGGTGTGGCTATGACAAGCATGCTGTTCTGAACCTGAGTACTCATGCCTGTGTTTCTTAAGAGCATAGTCCTGGAAGAGGAATTGCTGGGTCAGAGGGCATTTCTTTAGCTTTATCAGATATAAATGCCAAATTCTTTCCAAGTGGAATGTTGTAGCTTATGCCCCCACCAGCAGAATATGAAAGTTCCCATTGCTCCAACAACAACAAAAAATTGTCATACTTTTAAATATTATCATTCTGGTAAGTGTATATATTGTATGATCTCAGTGTGGTTTTAGTTTATATTTACCTAATTACTACTGAAATTGAGCACATTTTCGTATGTTTATTGACCAGTGGGATTTTTCTTTTGTAAAGTACCTACCTGTTTAAATCTTTTGTCCACATTTAAAGTTGTATTTATAGGAGTTTTAAAATATATATTGGGTGAGACTTTTTATTTGTTACACGTGTTGCAATGATCTTCCTAATTCTGTGGCTTATCTTTTTACTCTCTTTATGATGCCTTTGGATGAACAGATTTGCCTTTGGATTAATATGCAAATATATGCATCTTTACCCCTTTTGGAGTATTTAAGAAATCTCTCCCTTACCTGAAGTAATATGGGGAAGCAAGGAGTGAATTATTTTTAAATTTGGGCATAACATGAGACATTTTAATTTTTTAAATTAACATAAAATTCTGGAAGCTACAGTTACTATAGGCTGGTGTGCCTGAGGAGTACATTTTGTGAAAGGAGAAGGAACAGCTAAATCTTAAAAAGATTCATGCTAAAAATTAATGAACTTCATAGATGTAAGAAGACCTAGGAAGCCTTTTTTCTCTCCTGCAAGCCTTTGCTCACTTGTTATGGTTTTTTTTAAGCGTGCTCTCTGGCATCAGTACATTATCACAGAAACCAAATGACCACTTATTCATGAAGTCTTTGATTCTTCAAATATCTACTGAGAACCATTTTAAAAGGGGCTGTCTGCTAATTAGTGTGGAAGATGTAGTGCTTAAGGAGACCTTCCTTCAGAGAGCTTAGATCTAGTAGGAGGGAAACTGTACCAGTGGCCACAGAAGTCCTTGGGAAAGGGATTAAGCTGCATGCGAGGGACCCAGGGGGGGCCCCAAAAAGGGTGTGTGGCCCTTGCATTGGGGGATCATTGAAGGCTTTCAGAAGGAGGTCACACTTGAAAATGAACCTTAAAAGATAGGCGGGCTGGAAAGAGGCAGTGGTGATGGTGTGGCCATTCCAGGTATGAGAATGCCACAAGCAGCCATTCAGCTGCGGGCCAGGGGGTCGAGGGGGCCATTCCCACAGGCCAATCCAACGTGACCTTGGTTTTTGTATGTTAAAGAGTGTAGAAAGCCTCTCTCCCACCTATCCATAAATTCTAAGTCTCCAGCTCTGTTTCAAAGATGCTTGAAATGGAAGCAAATATTGGATCAAGCGGAAGCTCAAGTTGTCCTCGTAACTTCCCGCAAAAATGACTTTAAAATTTAAATATCACTAAAGATATCATCAAACCAATATAGAACTGCTTTTTTATTTTGTTTTTGTTGCTTGTTCGTTTTTATAAGTAACACTTACTCACTCTTGTGTAAAACTGAATTCATGGGGAGAATTTTTTAAGGCAAAGCTTTCAGTGATTCATCTTTTATAAAAATGTCACTAAAATGCCACAGGTCATGAACTTGCTCCTGTCTCTTCTTCTTTTTCTCATACTAACACCGATCTGTGTGTTCTGTTTCAACAGTCTAGTTAACCCAGGGAAGATGAACCCTTCTTTTTATTTCCTTCACTCTTGTCCATTATAACTCCTGAACATTATAAGCTGAAATGCTAAATTGCGGAGATGCTAACATAGAAATCTGGACTTTTGCGAAATAGCTTACACTTAGTCATTCACTATAAAGTTGTCCGGTCAGAATCGAATTAAACGAGGCCCCTCCTCTCTGTAGTCAGGGCTCCCCTGAGTTCATCTATACTTGCTGTCAAGATGCCATTGTGTTGTGGAAAGGGGGGAACCAGAGATGATTCAAGACAAAACTCTTGAAAACTCTGGGTTTCAATTTCCTTATTCACAAAATGGGGAAAATAATATTTTCTCTGCCCACCTGAAAGGACTATCATAAGAAACAAATGTGCTATTGCACGTGGGAAGTACTCAGTACACCGAAAGCACTGCACACATGGAAGTTATTTTTCTTAGTTTAGTCCACTGGATCTTCTGTTATTGGAAAGCCAGTCTTCTTCTTGATTGTCTGTTGATGCCACAGCAAACCCCCCTCCCTTAAAAACAACGAAGTAGAGAGTCCTCTTTTTGTTTCCTTATGGAATGCATGGAAGAAGGCAGTGAAGGGAGAAGCAGACATTTACTGAGCATCTGCTGTGCTCCAGGGCTAAGGACTTTACCTCCACCGTCTCACTGGCACTGCTAGAACCTTCTCTGTTTTAGAGAAGAGAAACAGGAGGCTCAGAAAGATAGGGCAACTACCTCAGCGTCTCATCACTAGCAAACTGAGCTGGGATGCAAAACCAGGGTGGGTCTAATTGACTCTAAAGCCATGCTGTTTCCCCATACCTGACTGCCTCTCGGATAAATACATCACAGAGAAATGAGGTGTGCTGACACTTTGTAGCGTAAAGCCACACAGCTGGTTGAACTCATTTCCTCCCCCATCTGTGGCCTGGCTGCTCTGCCTGTGCTGTGAATACAGCCGCTGGCTCACTCTCCCCAGATCCCACGCTAAGATCTGCCCGCATTGAAAGATGAGCTTAATACCAGGGCAGAGAGCAGAAGCCACTTGTCCCAGGGAATCACAGCAGTGCTGGTGGATTCTCTTTCCTCTTCCAGGTCCGTACCTGCCCTCTGGACTTTGCCTGATCCTCCCTGTGATCCAGTAGCTGACTCAGCTTCATACTTTCCCTCTGCTTCAACTGGTTTGGTCTGTCAGATGCCTGCACCTGACCTGGCTTCTCCCACCGATCTCGTTTTTCTCCAGTAGGCCTCAGGGGTTTGACTTTGGTTTTCCTCCTTCAGTTTGGCCTAGTGCCCTAGATCCCACCAGGGCTGTGGCCTCTGGAGTCGCGGTGTTTTCCTGGTCCTTCTCCTGTACTAATGACTCCTTTCCCTACCCTGACCCAGGCCCTCACGTCCTTCCACCCTGCTCTCCACGGTTGCCTACAGGGACTGAGCCCCTCAGGCTGCCCTGGCCCTCATGCTGATGTGCCCTGGCCCTCGTGCTGACGTGCTGCCCTCAGAGAGGACGGACTAGTGGTATTTCCACATCTTCTTTGCAGGCTGTGCCCTTGACCAGCTTATACTGCAGCTTAAAATCTCAACCAACACAGGCTGTGCCAGAACATTCTCAGAGTTTATGTGTAAATCGAGCATCTTTCAAAAGCTGTATTTGTTTCCTATGACATCAAAGCATGACTGCCCATTCTGCCCATCCAGAGGTTCTTAACTTCCTCTCAGGGTGATACTAAATCACTCAATTAACTAACAACATTTTTGGATGGAAATTTCCGTGGGGAATAAGCGATGTAGGCCGTGTCCTCCTGGAGCATCGAGGAGAGCGTTAAAGTTCTCTCTGGTCCCGTCGCAAAGTCAAATCCTTTCAGAAACCTGTGCTCCAGGGGCAGATATTCTATCCACACTCTGTAAACGAGGTCCCTTGTGAGCTACTGCAGACTGTGAGGGACTCACCTGCCCTGTGGACAGGTGTCCCTCTGTAAGGCTTCAGACCTCTTCCCCTTACAGTTCTACCGCGATCAGATTCTCCAAACCAAAAGGCATTCCACATCTCACAGATGTTCTGAAAATAAGAGGACCTATTTTAAATCAGAACATCCCTTAGAAAACCAGGGAGATGGAGATCTCAGACATATTTCAGATTGAGTCTGGCTCTAAGGACCTCCGAAGAGATGGGAAGATGCCAACCATCCAAAGTCTTATCTCGGCATCCAGAGACTGTCCTAAGATAGTCAGCCTTTGAGAAACTATCTCCACACTTATTGTTTGACCCCATCAGAAAAGGTTGAGAAGCCTGCTGTGAACCAAGCATCATATCCTGATGCGTTCAGACTCGCCCCATCCTATCATCGCTCCAGGTCACCCCCGATCCCTCCCCTGACATTCTCCTGCTTTCTATTCAGGAAGAATAATTCTACCCTTATCTTCCCTTGTCATCTTTGGATAGTTGTAGGCCCAGCTCCCTCCTACGATTCGCTACCTGGAGCACAGCCCACGAGCACTATCCAGAAGCCTCTTCTCTGTTCTTGTGTACCCTTCCCCTCAACTTTTCTCTCTGGAAGATACTCTTGATTCTGAGCTAGTTCCCTCCCACTTCCCTGCTCTGCACATTTTGCTGAATGAATGGAGGACGTGGAAGGAAATCACATTGCTGTGCTCCTCCGGCGGCAGGCACGGCGGAGGCTCTTCACACACACTGGCTTGTTTTTCCTCACAAAGTCCCTGAGAGGAAACGAAAGAGAATTTTGAAACTCTGCTAAAGTCTTCCGCTATTCGGGGTATTGTCACCTACTATGGTAGTGTCGACCGGGGGCGAGGGGGACACAACGTGAGAGCTGTGAGTTTTGTTTTTTGGGGGGACTTCCTAAGGACTCTAGCCCAGGATACAGTCTCTCAGAAAGCTCTGAGGAACTGCTCCGAAGAGGTAAGGCAGGAGGTCAGTATATCTGTGATTTCAGAGAAGGGTTACGAGTGGTCAGGCACACATCTTGATAGAAGGTTGGTCATGAGGAACAGATATCTCAGTTAATGCTGTTAGTGCTTTTCTAAATATGCAAGAATCCGGGTTCATGGAAGAAATTTCTCCTGAAATATTTCTAACTATGGAAGGGCCTGTTTTACCTGTTTCCCCTGTTTTACCAAAACATGGAGTGCCTCACCCTTATCTTGGCCTGAATTCCTTTCAGGGTGAATTGTAGGCCAGTGACTAATGACTTGATTCTTACAGAACGGGATGGTGGGCAGCATTCTTTGTTTACAGCAGAGTTGAGATTTGAACCCAGGACCCATCTGGTTCCAAAGCTACTACCTTTTCCAGTAAACTCCATGCACCCCCAAACAGGCCAGCCTGCTCTGTAGCCCGCTAGTCCCTTCCTGGAACACCTATGTCATAAGTCGATGTCTCCTGATGATTCAAGTTGTTCCCAAAGTTAGGCTATATTTCAAGTCTTTTCTTCTAATCAAACATAAAGCCAAACTAAAATGAGATTAGACCAGGAGCAGCCTTTCAAAAATAAAATAGAAAAGAGGCAGCCACCACTTTGGGGGAGGATTTGCTGTTTTTCAAAATTCAACAGTATCAGTAAGTTTGGGATTTTCAAGTGGTGTGGGGTTGACCACGAGGGCCAGAGTTTCAATGTTGCATTTGTTTCCCAGAAAAAGAGCTCAGCAGAAAATGCAGCTAATAGTGAGGTTTTGTTTGGGTTTTTTGCATAATAAAAGTCGTAACTGAGCAACATTAGCTACAGACACTCCTCCTCATAAATCCGTGGAGACTCTGTGAAAAGCATTTCAGAGAAATCCAAACCCCAAGTAGTCTTTGGCAAGGGGTAATTTGCCACGATGATAGTTAAACAGGGAGAATACTGAGTAGCTGACTACAAAGAAGCGTCTGAAAATGAAACTAACGGGGGCTCAAGTCCCGCAGCTGAAAATGTATATGAAATTTCTCACGTGCAGCGGTCCAGAGCGGTCTCTTCTTTTTATAGGACAAATCTGGCAGTGCACACCAAGGAGCTTAAATTGTACCCTTTTTTGGCCTAATAATCCTACTCCTGAGAATTTATCTCAAGGAAATAAGTCATAAAGAATAAGAAAGACTATACATATTTCTATAGCAGCATTATTTATAATCAGCAGAAAACTGGAAACAACCTAATTTTCCAATAATAAAGGCTTAGTACATTTTGGTATCTTAATTCTTTGCAGCTGTTAAGCTTAATTCTTTGTAGCTATTAAGAATATGATAACAGTGTGCAAACAAGAAATGGGATAAACATAGAACACAGAAATGCAAATATGCAGTGGTTGTAGACATGGGGAAATCTATTCGTTGATAAAGAGTAGGAGGGGACACAAAGAGATGAAAATAGGGATGTTGGCACAGTGAGACTGCAAGTTTTAAACATTAAAATGTTCTATTGTAATGACTGTATTTAGTTTTGGGGGATTTCTTTTTTTCTCGTTTTTCCAGCTGCAACTTAACGTAGAATCTTATTTCATAATTTTTTTTGGATGAGAAGATTATTTTACTAAAGGATACCTGTGGAACATTCTAGCCAAATGTGAAATATAGAGAATTACTAATTCACTAATACTAATGCTACTGTTTTAATTTGCAGTGAAGGCAATTTGGCTACAAAGCAGGTTGTCTTCCTTCAGAGACCAGTTATGTGGAATGCAGCTGCTCAGACACCAGAAGTGAGTAAAATTGGTGCTTTATGAACTAAATGTTATACAGGAGCATTTAATCCTTAAACTCTCATTGTAATTCTAAATGGTGGACAAATGAGGAAGTGTGGGCTTGATACAGAAACAACCTTCCAAACCAACATATAACAAGGGAAGTGTGCCAGCAAACAGGCACATGAGACAGCTCTGAAAGGGATCAGACGATTACCCCAAAATATGTCACTTGAGCACAAGGATTAGTATTTTGAGCTACAGGCAATTAGGAAACAGCAGACATGGGAGGAACGCTCTACCCTCTCCCTTTCTGACAGAAACAGGGCATACATTGCTCTTCTTAAAAAGTGACACAAATTTCCACTTGTGAAGTTGCCTCCTTCTCTCCTGTTAATCTTTTTCAGTTTGATTTGCAGATCCAAGGTACTGAACATAAGATGGTAAAGGAAAAGTTTTTTCCTCCCCTACAGTTATAAGCCTTATAAGTGAATGTACCTGATATTACAACAGATCTGTGCAGTCCTGTCTTGATCTCTGACAGCACCTTTGTATTGTCATTCAAGGCATATTTTTTCAGCAAAGGGCTATGCTGAGTATCAAGTCACCTTATCCTTACTAGACCATTACTAGATGCACAGCTAGAATAGTATCATTTTTTTAATACTTTTTTTTTAAGTGGAGGTACTGGGGATTGAACTCAGGCATGCTAAGCACACACTGTACCACTGAGCTGTTCCCCAGCACCCCCAGAACAGTATCATTGAATGTAGCAATCTGTGCATTAATAAAGTATAACTTTTAAAACAAAAAATTTGCAAATGTACCAGAAAATTATTAGTGATTTAATATTTAATTATTTAAAGTGATTCTTTTTTGTATGTTAAGAAAATATTGTTTTAGAAAACTTTAAAGTTTTCTAAACTAGTAAAGCTAGACTGACAGTGTATATAATACAGCCATGCCAAGTTCTCTCACGTTAATTTTGGAAGGACTCTCACTGGTTCGATAGGTAAATAGGTAGAGAGGTAGAAAGATAGGTAGGAAGATGCCTCCCCAGGGAGGAGAGCAGAGCGGCCAAGCACCTAGTTATCAGAAAGACTGCATTAGAGTCCGCAGGTGAGCAGTGCCTCCCAACCCCGGGGAGGACGACAGCTCAAATTCATTTAGTTCACAAGAAATATTCTGTCAAGAAGAAGCAAGATGAGTGGGGTCTACGTAATGAATGGCCAGAAAAGGTTTTCATTCTTCTTTCTCCTGCCCCAAAGCAACTTCTCACCATGCTACAGTTCTGATTCCCTGAAAATATTTGAGCTCTTTTTGTTTAATTTTAAATACCACTCAGTAGTCTAGTGGTAGCTTTTCTTTGGGTATTCTTTATATTTACATTCATTGAAATATAAAATTACTGGTTCACTTATACAGTAGTAAGGAAGTATACAAGTAGTCACTTTGTGTCAATGAGAAGCCCAGAAGTACTGTATTTTATAACTCAGGATTCTTTTTTTAAACGGATTTTAAATGGATTTGCTATTTCTTCCTTTAATAAATGTTTAATTTTCCTAGCAGGAAATCTCGGAATACTGAGATTACTTCAGGACAGAACATGTAGGTGGTTCAGTCTAATAGCTATAACAGAAAACCAATTCGTAAATTCTTTTAGTTTTCTCTAATGGAAAGAATTTGTTATTGTACCTCAAAAAAGGTAGCAGTAGTATTGGGAAAGTAGACTATGACTATCACCACAGAGTTAATGTAGCTATCTCATATGTATTTTGTGAAAGTTACACATTTATAAAACACCTTGAAAAAAATGTTTATAGTTGTAGGTCCATAATGGCACCATTCTTTGTTTGTACCTTGAAATCAGTTGTTGTTTGTGAGGGATTGATGGGGGGATTGCTTCATTTATAAAGGTTTTCAGAGAATTGTTTCAAAGGTGTTTATTTCCAAAAACCAGTTAGTGGAAATTTGAGATATTACAAATGTTGCCTTAGGATTGTCAATGAGTTTTCAATAAAATGATAAATTTCATGGGCTGGTAGAAACTGATCTAAAGTTTAACCCTTAAAAAGAATTTTCTCTCTTTCTTTTACTGAGACAAATGTCAAGATTACAAGACTTTTCATATTCAGTTACCTCAACATAGAACAGAATTTTATATTAAGCAAATCCATTTCATGCCTCTGTTATGGGGGAGGGAATTAAGAATTGCATAATGAAGAAAGTATGTTGTTGGAATTTTTTCTCCTGAAGTTATCATGAACTTTACTTTTGGAATTTGTTTATATTTCACAGATATGATTTATATAATATTCTTGAGAATTTTTTAAACATGGAAAATATCAATTCAAAATATTTCTATTCCCCTTTACTGCCTCAATTTTCTTTTAGCTATTGAAAGACAGTTTGTTTTAGGAAAATTAGAACATTCATAGAAAAAAATAATAGAAGAAAATAAAATCTTCATGAACTGGGGCTAAGCAAAGAGTTCTTAGACATGGCACCAAAAGCATAGTTCATTTTTTCAAACATGATAAATTAGACTTTGTCAAAATTAAAAACTTTTATTTTTCAAATAACACTAAGGAAGTAATAGACAAGCCACAGACTCAGAGCAAAAACAAAAACCTTGCCAATCACATACGTGACAAAGGACTCGAATCCTGGATGTATCAAGATCTCTCAAAACTTAAAAATAAGAAACAAACAACCCAGGTAAAACATAGTGAAAAGTCTTGGAGGGAAGGTGTAGCTCAGTGGTAGAGTGCATGCCTAGCATGCATGAGGTTTGATTCAATCCCTAGTACCTCCATTAAAAGTAAACAAACCTAATTACCTACCCCTACAACAACAACAACAACAACATTTTTTTAGAAAGTTTTGGACATCTCACCAAGGAAGATATGTATATGAGAAATAAGCATGTAGAAAAATATTTAAACTGTTAATCATTAAGGGAAATGCATATGAAAACCATGATGAGATACTACCATACGTTTGCTAGAATGACTACAATGTTTTAAAATTGACAGTACTAAGAACTGGCAAGAATGAGAAGCAATTGAAATTATCTAACACTGCTGAGAGGAATGCAAAATGGTACAACCACGCTGGAAAACAGTCTGGCAGCTTCTTATGGGGTTAAACATACAACTACATATGACCCAGCAATCCCACTCTTAGGCATTTACCCTTGAGAAATAAAAACTTGTGTTCACACAAAAAGCTACACATAAATATTTACATGTTCTATTCATAATCTCCAAAAACTGGAAACAATCCAAATGTCTTCAACAGGTGTGTGGGTAAATAGCTGTGGTTCTTCCATACAATGAAATACTTCTCAGAAATAAAAACAAAGGAACTCTTCATATGCACAATGACTTGGATCAATCTCAAAAAGCATGCTGATTAAAAGGAAGCCAGAGTGGACTATTCTATTTATATGACATCCTCAAAAAGACGGAACCGTAGTGTGGAGAACAGGTCAATGGTTGCCAGGGCTTAGGGGTTTGAGGTAAGGTGTGATAAAGGGCTAGCTTGGGTGGGGGGCGGGGGGTTGAGGGGGATAATGGAACTGTTCTGTGTCCTAACTGTGGGTACACAAATTTGTACATATGTGTTAAGATTCATAGAACTTTACACTTTTCCATGTTTTTTCCATGTTTGCTTTATAAACCACGTAGACTATATTTTTTATATCTTGGTCCTTCAGTAAAGACTCTCCGTGGGTAATGGGATTTTTATGAAGTGTAATGAGGTTGTTAACTTCCCCTTCCTCTGCATAAGGCTGTGCAGGGGAATAAAGCAAGGTTCTTTTTATCTTGCAGTTCCTTTTATCTATTTTTATTTTTTAAATTTTTCTTTATTTTGTGGGGAGGCGTCTAACTAGATTCAAGGAAGCGCTAGCTATGCTAAGTAGGGTAAGAGACTCTGACCAGGATTTTCCCTCCATCTATTATATGTTCTCAATTTTTCTGTCAAGATCTCCTTTCTTTTCTGTTCCTTTGAAGACTCGCATAAAAACTCATCAGATTTTTTTTATTACCTAAAAGTCTATTTCAGTTAAATTCTTCAGCCCGTTTCCCTTTGATAATTATTTACAAGAAACAAAAGGTCATTTAAAAGTATTTAGTTTCCACTGACTCAGAGTAAGGTTTCCATCCGGTGGTGTTCTTAGGGGTAGACAACAAGCCGTGAAAGGGATTCCAGGATGTATGTGAGTGTGTGTGTGCACGCGCACAGTGTCACGCTCTCCAAGCCTCTGTGTCGTCCTCTGTAAAATATGGACGTTAGTGCCCACCACAGGGTTGTAAGGACAGTTCAGTGAGAAAACATGTAGGGGGCCGGGCACAGCGCCTGGGCACATGGAATGTTGCTTTTGTTTTTATAGGAATGTTTTTCTGTCAGTACTTAACTCTGTGGAGAAACTGAATTAAAATCCAGAAACTCATAATGACCCTCCATTTTCTCCAGCTAAAAATTACCTTCAGCTAGTAGGTAGAAATGTAGTGTACTGATGCTTTTCGATGTTCTAAAAAACACACAGGTACATATATATGTAAAGCAAATACGGCAAAATATTAATGTGTTGAATTAGGTAGTGGATTCATTATACTATCCTTTAAACTTTCTGTATACTTGAAATCTTTCATAATTGGAAAGTTGGGGGGAGATTAAACTAAAAAGCCTTGATTGCCAGCAACTTTTTCTCTGTTAGTTATTAATTAGTCACTAATTAGTTACTAAGATGCTATGCCATAAAGACCGATATAGAATGACTTAAATACAACAGAAAGGACTCTCTCCTAACAGTCTAAAGATGGACAGGCACTGTAGGGTGGGCGAGGCTCTGCCGCATGACTGGTCCACTCTGCCACCCACAACATCTGGCTTCTGCCCCTGGACCCAGGGCTGCGGCCGCAGTTGTTGCCCTGTCCAGCCAGCAGGAGGTAGGAAAGGAGAATTCCAGGCATGCTTCTAAGGCACTGATTCCCAAGTCACGGACATATTTCTTCGCACATCCCATTGGCCTGAGCTTATTTATGTCATTACAAGCGTCAGCAAGGGAGGCTGGGAAATGTCATGGGGCAACCATGTACTGGTACCACAGTGAAATAGCATGTGCCCAGCTAAAAACTGCAAGGCACTGGGGGTGAGGCGGGGGCGGAGTTCTGTTATTAGAAGAAAGATGGAGAGAATAGGCCCTGGGACACAGGAGTTCACATTTAAATGGCTCCCATTTTACATTTATTTTTCTTATTTAGAGCAATTTTGCATTCAAATAATTTTCCTGTCTCTAAATATACCTCAAAATGAATGATTTCAAGAGATAAATCACATCTATTGAGCCATTTCTCTAATATAAACCAAGAAGAGAAGGAGCAGCAGAGAAATGGTCTGAATTAGATCTTTTCCAAGGTAACTGTAATAAAGTCATATGAATATTGAGAACTATTTAACATGTACCTTAACTTCTTTCCTTACTCTACAGTGAGATAATTATTTATCAAGCTTTGTTCTTACGTTTCCAGTCATTTGAAGTTCATTTGAAATTATGTGAAAGTCATGCAGGTCATATTTCATTCATTAGCTGTTGGTGTCCTCAGCGGAAGTCCATGTAAAATCAAATCTGGTGCCAGTGTAATAGAGGATGTCGGGTACCTCAGAGAGCATCATGTGAAAACAAAGATGAAAGCAGTTTGCTTTTATCATTAAAGAAGTTCTTCATCTAAGGAATGCTTTTCACTCAAAGCAAATGGGCTTTTTACTGGTGTGGGCAGAAGGGAAAAGGGATCACTGTAGCCAGTGGGCGACATTCAGGGTGGAGAGCAGCCCTCTCCTGGGCCACCCACACTTGTGTCCGTATGACCTATTCGTGCCCCTTGGGGTGTAAGGGACAGAAACCCTGCTCAGATTAGCCTCTGTACATAAGGCAATTTATTGGCTTCCAGATAGGAAGGATATTGGCATAGCTCATAACATCAAAAAAAGAGCTACAAAGACCAGAGCCTCAGGTATGGAATGACACCAGAGTCAACACCCCCAGAACGTTCTGTTTGCTTCAGCTTCTGTGTCTTATGTGCAGAGGGCTTCTTATGAGGTGAGTGTGGCCACCTCATTGGAAAGGGAGGACTTCTTGAAATAAGTCAGACAGAGAAAGACAAATACTCTATGTTATCACTTATATGTGGAGTCTAAAAAAATAAGCAAATGAATATAACAAAGCAGAAGCAGACTCACAAATATAGAGAACAAACTAGTGGTTACCCGCTGGGAGTGGGGAGGGACAAGATGGGGTAGGGAACTAAGAGGGACAAAGTGCTATGTATAAAATAAGCTATAAGGACCTACTTACTTACTAGAGCACAGGGAAGATAGCCAATATTTTATAATGACTTTAAATGGAGTATAATCTATTTTATTATTGAATCACTGTGGTGTACACCTGAAACTAATATAATATCATAAAGCAACTATACTTCAATTTCTAGAAAGAAAGAACGTCTTGATCCCAAAGTCAATATAGCCATCCCAAGAAAGGACTCTGATTGGATCTGACAGGGTCACGTGGCCACACTGCAGCAGAGGAGAAGGTGGAGAGGAAAGCTAGCTGGAAAGGCAATTGTCCACTACAGCTTGTCCCCTCCTAGATTAGAATGATTTTGACAGCCCCAAGCTTGGGTGACACAGGAACATATTCTGTGAGTGAGCAGGGATGAGATTTCTCTGCATGATTCAAAACCTTTGACTCTTCTAACTGGTACTAAAGCTACACTTCACATAGGTTTATAGCAGCTTCCTAATCCTTCCCCCAAGCCTGAGACACACAAGGAAGAGAAATCCTGAATGTCCACTCCATGCTTTTATTGTTTTATAAACCGTATTTTTTAGCTACTCTTCCTCTCTGTCCATCATAACACTGTCCAAGACAATACAGTGTCTAATGATTGCTGGTATAGTTCTGACTTTGTTCTTTTGCTTTTGTTTTTAAGACACCGACAGTGGAAAATAAAAGATAGAATGGTAGGACACCCTAAATGCACCTGACTTGTCAATGAGTCTCATGTATTTGGAATAGGTCACCCATTTTTAATAAATGAGAATGATTCTCAAAAGTAGATCAATTTTATCAAGGGTGATATTAGATCTGCATGCAAATCTTGGTATAATCTCCCCCAATTTTATAGTGAAAATATCAGAAGAAAGTGAGAAGATATATGAATAAGCCTGTCAATGTAGCTGGAAAAATCTCCTAATTGACATAGAGAAATACTCAAAATATAGTCAGTGCTAAGGGCAAAAGTGAGCTGTATACATCTCTGTGTGCATATGAAAATACATAGTAAAACACGCCAAATTTCAACAGTGGTATCTCTGTGAGATAGGACTGTGGGTGGGTTTTGCTTTTTCCTTTGTTTTTGCCAGGTTTTCTAAATTAAATGTGTATTATTTTTGTAATTGGAAATTTTTATTTGAGAAACACACAAGTCTTCAACCACAAATCTACTCACATTTTTGCAGAGTGAATAATGTGAAAAGAATAAGGTAAGACACTCAGGCTCAGGTTCAAAGCCAGCTACTCCATGACCTTGGACCAATTCCATCTACTTTCTGGGCCTGGGTCCTGCCTCTGTAGAAATAGGGATTAAAGCAGATGATCTCCAAGGACTGCTCAGGATCCAGACTCCTACACTCTTAGGTTGTAAGAACATTGCAACTTGATTTGTTGGAAAAGATATTATTTTGTGTGGAGTGAGGGTGGAGTAGGGGAGGCAGCATCATTGCTGAAAATGTATTTACTAAGGGTCACGTGCTAGAAAAGTGTTTCTTCTGAAATCTGGTTTAGAGTCACCATACTAGGTACTTGTTATCTTCTAATATTTGAAATTTATATTTGGCAGCTGTTTACATATTAATACTCATCTAAAAGTGAATTACTATGACTCTTATTATTCTGAATAATACCCAATTTTTATTTAGAAAGTTTTCATTGAGTATGTGAGAGCTGGCCTCTGTTGGCTCATATACAATAAGGAATTTATTGCAAAATTCACCTTTGGCCACGATGCTGGTGAGGAAGGAAAGATCCAGGCTGCCAAGTGCTCCCAGGCAACCCCTCCTTCCCATTTCATTCAGTCAACCTGAGAGGTTGTTCAAGAGTGAATACATTCTTTATACATGTGGGAAAGAGAGCCAGTAGCCAGGCTTGAGAAAGGAGCCCTGTCTGGCAGTACCCACCAGCTCTGCCTGCAGCCAAAAGGCTATATCCTCGCTGACCAGTGTCCCCATGCCAGGGGGAACGTGCCATTCTCAAATTCTGTTCCCTAAGAGAGTAAATTATAATACATTTGGTGAATGAGAATAAAAAGGAAAAGGATTTGAGATCTGATTTTTGCACTGGGTGAATGCAAGGGGGCCAATGGAAAATGTCACCACCATCAAGCTATGTCTGACTTGGGACTATGAGGGTGGGCCTTTATTAAGGCAGGACCCACTGCAGGCTCGGTCCTTTAAACTTGCCTGAGGACTGTGGTAACTCAGCCAAGAAAAAGATGAGCTGCCAACACACTCCTTTCAATGTAACACACTGAGCAGGGAGGGTGTAGCTCAGTGGTAGGGTGTGTGCTTAGCATGCACGAGGTCCTGGGTTCAATCCCCAGGACCTCCATTAAAACAAATAAGTAAACCTAGTTACCTTCCCCCCAGAACAATGCAACACACTGAGGACTGTGTCTTCCTATACAAACAGTGTAATCAGCTGTGGCTGCATTCTGCGGTAGCCCACAAAATCCAATGTAATTAAGCTCTTTTGTTTGCACTGTATATTTGCCATGAAAACCAGTAGAAAATACTTTTATATTTTATACTTTATAATTCAGCAAACCTGTGGTTTAACAAACTTTTCTAAGACTAGCCTAGGCATCTGACATCTGTGTTTTTGTGTTTTGTTTTTTCTTTGAGAGTAATTTTAGTTTTTACATTTAAGAAAATGTAATCCTAGCTCCCACCTAACATATAAATCAACTTTAAACAAATAAACTCTTTGTACTCTGGGAAATTGCTGGGGTTTTTTAAAATGTTTTTTAATTTATCTTTTTTATTCTATCTTTATCTTTTTTTATCTTCCTTGCTCAGTTCTTGTGCCAGAGGATAGGATCATGATCTAATATATGTCGTGTTATCCATATTGAGGAAATCTCATCAGGAGTCTGAACACCCGCAGTTCTCTCCCTGAGCCCTCCTTCTATTGACTTAGGTATCTTAGTTTGACTTGAGTATCTTTGGCAGAATAAAGTTTCCTCTTTATTCTGAACCATACCAAGGACATAGTCAGGCCTCAGTAATATTTCATAGTGAAAACACTCGCAGCTCCTCTGTCTGCAGATGAGCTGGTCCCGTTGCTGAGCGTGTCAGGCAGAAGCGGTTTGCAGCAGGACGAGGAGAGGGCCCCCTCTACCCAGAAGAGGGCCCCTTCTTCCAATCTGACCTGGGTCTGAATTATCTGAGCAGCCTCTTCCTATGTGAGAGGGGTGAGATGGTCTCTGAAGCACTTTCTCTGCTGCTTAGATCCCAACACCAAGGAGAAAAATGGAAACTTTACTGTGTTTCTACCTGTTTTGTTCCCCAAACTATGATCTCAACAGGCTTCTCTCCTCAGAGACGTCATTGAGGGCCCAGACGGCACACAGCCAACCTGCCAATGAGGAGAATGAGGTGCCAGGAAGCCATAAGGATCATGAACAGAGAGGGGAGTGCCCTTTCCCCTGGGGGTGGAGGCGACGTGAAGGGTGGCTCTAGCTGGTCCTTGAAGAGAGCAGGACTTGGAAGAGAAGTGGGGAGAGGGCGGTATGTGCTCCATCAGAGGGGCAGGACAGCACCCATCCTTTTAACTCCTGGCCGCCAATCTCTTGTTTCAGAGGAAAGGCAGCCGGCACGTGAAAGGCGAAGACAGGGGCAAAGCCACCAGCAGGAGCGTTGGGCTGGACACGGCCCTGTCCCAACCTGCGGAGAGCAGAAGCCCGCCCAAGGGGCGCCTCCTCCCTCCCTCCCGGGAGTGCTGGATGAAGGAGAAGGGGCCCGCCCAGCATGGCAGCCTCTCCGGGTTCAGCAGCAGCGACAGCGTCCTTCGGGAACTAGACGACGGACAGTTTGACCAGGAGGATGGAGTAACTCAGGTCACTTGTATGTGAGCAGTGAAGGAAAGCAAGACGCCCTGTAAATAATTATTAAAATAATTGCCAAGTGGCTTTATTGTATTATTTTATCTGCATTTATGTAATGCTTTGAATTTTTCCAGACTCAGGCTTTCCTTCAGTCTGCATAAACTTTGGCTCAACTTCCAAGACGAAGAAGAATAACCAACATATTTGTAAATTTAGAATCATGTTTACAGTTCTCACAACTAAAACATCTGTTTAAGCAGATGTCTCATTAGGTTAATAACCGAAAGTGTACTCAGTTTCTCATGAATGTGCAAGGTGTACTTTTCTTAAAATTCCTGGTAAGGCAACTAAGCATCTCAACCAGTATTTTTACCTAATAATTAGAAAATTCTCAGGAAGTCAAAGTCTTACTTAAGCTGAAAATTCTCTCTTTCACAGATACACACATAAACACACACACGTAAAGGGCTAATTAATAAAATACCTATTCCCTAAATATAACAATTAATCCAAATTTTGTCTCTAACTTTGGCATGTATATACAAAGCAAACCCTTATTTGTTAAAATATTCTTTGGGAAAAAGTCCTTTTTGTATGTCTTCGGTTTTAAAGTGTCACCATGTTACCAACTCTGTACTTACTCGTTGAGCTTAAACATTGTTGCTTCTAACAGCCTAGACACGGAGCGAAGCAGCATCCCATAAAACTCAATACGAAAACCCACAATCTCAGTATTTAAAAACCTTAGTCAACAGAATTAATTTTCTTTCTTTTAAATTGTAAATAGTCTGAAAAGGGTAACATCAACTTTAAATGGAGACCGAAGTCTTTTACATCTGTCTAGATTTGAGTTATACTTTTATTTTGATTGCTAAATCATGAAGAATGTAGAAACCCAGTCCTGCAGGAATCCAGAGGTGCTCACAGCACATGCCGTGCGTCTGGTGACCTATCGTGCCATCTCTGCTGTTCTCGCTCTGCTGGTGGGGATGCCTTAAGACTTGCCCAGCCCTTAGCAGGTAAGGGTCAAAATTTTACAAAATAGAGGATTTTCATTTGTCTATGAAAGTCTTTCTTTGAAATGTGGGAAAATTCAATGAGTTACAACGGACTGTACCATTGAGGATTTCAACCTATTATATATATTTTATTAGCATTGGTGTTGACATTATAAGATCCTTCAAATAATAAAATCTCGTTTGTTATTGGGCTGCTGTTTTATTGAACACAAATGCTCACATGTTTTATATGTATGACAGATACGTATCACATGTTAATAATTTTCACATGTTATATATTATATAACAATTAGTGTAACTAAACTAGGCCAATCTCCATGGATTCTTGATAAGACTGACATGGAGTTATTCCACTTCTGCCAGGCAGAAGCATTACCTTTATACGGATAAAGAAACTTAAGAATATTCTGTTCAGTATTATTCTGTGGAAATTGCTATCAATACTGCAGAAATTTTTTGTTGTTGTTGTTGTTGTTTTGATTTTTAGATGAAATTGAGTCCCATATTCAAGAGTTGGTGGATTTTTGGTAGAAATAAGCACTACTTCTGGAGCCCACAAAACGTCATGAGTTATGAGACACAGGTAATGAACTCAAAGGTCAGACAGTTTTCCCCAATACCAGGATCTATAAGAGACCAAGACTCCAGTATGATCTGCCAGGACACAGAAGGGATTTATAGTGTTAGAAACAGAGATAGAAAATTTTATTGGCTAAAGGAAAACTCAGGACTATCCCTTTTTTTTTTTTTTTTTGATTTGTGGAAGAATAATTTTTCAGTTTGTTTTTAATCGGTTATTTCTTCTTATTTAAAAAAAACCTTTTTATTAGAATAATCTAAGCAGTTATATCCTCAAAACCTATTTTATAAGCATTTACACTAACAGTTCCCCTTAAGTTATGTGGCAAATTTGTATGATAGTGAATAAATAATGACCAAGTGGTTCTAGAGCATTCGAAATATATATAAGTAACTCCAAGTCTATCTTTTAAAAAAGAAAATTGACAAAACTTGGACTCTGTATGCCTAAGGAGTTAAAGGTGACTAACCTTATCATTATCTGACACACATAAATCAGTTCTTTTCGTAACACTATGTAATTCCTTGTGGGCTCTGGCATGTGAATTTTTAAGACCTACAAGTTACGATGACAGAAAATATTGAAACCATAGATGTGGGTGTGAAGTTCTGTCAGTCCCCTTGGTACAGCATCTGTGGCACTTCTGTGTCAGGTTCCAATAACCACCTGTTAGTTCCATCCCATCTGGGTTGATTGTCACCCTGTTACCTGCATGGACAGCGTTCATTTAACACCTGCTCACCAGAGATATCACACTGAGCTGAGAAGCAACTCTATCAACGTCACTACAGTTCTCTTAAAGATGAACAGAAACGTCACTCTCTTTAAGAGACTTTCTTTAAGAGACTTCACAGGCTTTCAGGAGACACCCATAGAAGCAGGAGGCAGAGCTCCAGTCAGTCCAAATCACGATCTCCAAACCATTTGCTTTATCAGGAGCAGACGTCTGTATATTTGAACATCAATCTACCAGATGCAGTTTCATGTCTCTCGTTCTGGAAGAGCTGAGGAACTGCCTCTTTTTCCTGGTCTTTCCTCACCCCCTTGATTCCCCACTACCATTCCCTCTGGGTTGGACGGACTATGGCTCTTTCTGCATTAAGACTGAAAAAAGATTTCTTTCTCTAAGCAACTCAGGGCTCCAGAGACCCCCCTGTATGGAAAGATGGAATTTCGAGTGAGGACTCAGATGGAGCAAGTGCTTGCAATGGGGAGAGTCTCGGCTGAGCAAGTTAAGTCAAAATTTACTGGTGGAGAAGGAAAACTAGCTAAATGCAAACCAGCAGAACTTGCAGCACATCCATTTAAATAATGTTTGTTGTGGCAATTTATCATACCTTGAGAGTGAAGTTCCCTTGTACAATAGCCTAAGTTTACAGAGCCAGGTCTGACAGACGATCATATATAAAAGAAACATAAGATGACCAGTGGTGAGTTTCTTGGTTTCATTTTTGCCTCTCAGAATTGGAAGCTGAAGACACTAGCAATCTAGAAATGCCAACGTTGCAGATCAAACAACCCTAACGAAAGCCCAGCAAGGCAGCACATATTTAGGCAATGAGTGCTTCGCCCCAGCCAAACACCACAGAAAAACCTGCAACCTCACCCTGAGCTGCACCAGCATGGACCGAGCTGGAAGCCTAGACTTCCACCCTCACACAGTTATACCAAGGGGCGCTGACACCCTGGGCAGGGTGATGTCAGAGACAGATCGTAGGAAATCGGGAAGTTCATCCCCACTTGCCAGTAAGAGCCCCACAACCCTCACCACATAGTTTTAGTGTTGATCATGTAGGAAGTTCACTTCCATCTGTAGTAATGAGGCATCTCTCTCCCTCCGCACTGGGGTGGTGTCAGAGGAGGCTTAGTGGAGAGTCAGGACTTTCACTAAGCATCAGTGAGGACACTCCCACTGAGGTTTCAGTGGAGACCACGTAGGGAACTGGAACGCCCACCCCTGCCCAGCAGAAGTGAATAAAGCACCCTCAGGAATCAGCAGAGGTCGAGTGGGGTACCCGGTCTTCTACTCCCACCTGGCAGTAACTAGGCAGTACCCCCATTCTGCTGCTGGCATAGTGTCAGAAAAAGCCAACCAGCACAGAAGGCAGGAATAAGATCCAGAGTCTTATAACATGATATGAAACTGACCAGGTTTCAATAGAAAATTATTCATGAAACCAACAACCAGAAAGATCCCAAACTAAGTAAAAAAAGACAATAAATAAATGTCCACAGCAAAAGAGATGTTAGAATTATCTTTAAAAGATTATAGAGCACATATGATGAACATACTTCAACAAGAAGTTATGAAAGTGCTTAAAACAGACGAAAGTTTAGAAAGCATTAGGAAAGAAATAGGAAGACCTGAACCCAGAAGCTCCTTTCATACCCCAAATCCTTCCAACTCCTTCACAAACAATCAGTGAGATTGCCAGGGTGTCAACACACTCGAAAATCTACTCAACACTGTTGATCGGTTAGGAAGACATTCAAGAAGGACAATAGGTTGGTCATTCCCTAGCAGTAAACGAAAAAGAATGATACACATTTAGAAAATATGAAAAATAGCCATAGAAACAAATTTAAAAGGAGATCATCACCTAGGACCACACTTCAGAAGTGATGACAGACCAGGTGGCCTCATCTTCGGTGCATCTGCTCTTTGCTAGCTGTGTGATCCTGGACAAGTTGCTTAACCTTTCTGAGATTTACATTTTTTATCTGTAAAATGGGGATGATAATAGAATTGATTTCAGGGGGCTTTACTGAAGATTGCACAAATACAGCATCTGCCACATTTTGTTGTTACATCCCTAAACAGCAGCTTCAAAGGAAAATCAGTTCTAGTAACATACGGACTTTTTTTTTAACTTCCTTCACCTGTTGAGTCACCTTCCTGCAAAATATTTTCTCAGTTGCTGAAAATTAAGTTCCGAAGGGTGCATTAAGGCATAAAAAGTCAATGAAGCAAACCAATAAAAAAATGGAAATTGAGTTATTCTTATTTTTTCATAAAAAATGGAATCACTAAATAAAACAGCTGGGAATTAGAAGACTTGCCTGCATGAAAAGAAAGTCTGAATTGACCCTCCAAGTTTCAATCGAGTGTGCTCTGTGCCCTCCCAGTTAATCACTGCTGTGTCTGAGTGGCCAGGCGACCTGGCTCCCAGGTGGGCTGGCCAAGAACCACCTACATGGACATCTGGGAAATCTGAAGTCCAGGCTTTCTAACGTAAGAGTTTCTTTCGTTGGTTATGTAACTACCAAGGACACAGGTTAATCTCCTCTGTGTCTTAATAGGGATACTAATCCTCAGGGACAGGGTTGTTTTCAATATGTTAAAGTTTCAAAAATAGAACCACTCACATCACTGCAATAGATGTGGTTAGTAACATAACTTTTTATTTAACACAAGAAGCATGTCTTCTAATTTCAGTGATTAATAGGAAACTGAAAGATACTATGTTTGGATATTTTATTTAGATTAACTTTTTTCTTTCTCGGGCATCGTTTAATGTTTATACCATGCAAACAAAAAGTAGGTTTTAACATTTCAATGTTTTTTCCTGTAAATGTTAGTTCATTCAACCCCATGTCTTTTGAATTTGTTCTTTTGGGAAACCATATGACTCAAGATTTTTCTCCTTTTTAAACATTCTCCAAAAGTATGTGTTAGGATCCCATTTTTTAAAACTTCCAGCTTTATGATGCAGCTACAGGTGACATTCTATGTGTACTTCCCCTTTCTTCCCACCTCTTCATGTAAAGAACTACTGCCATGGACTCAAGTTAACGTGAATGAGATTCATTCCTTATTCCAAAACATCTTCCAGATGACTTAGAGACTCAAATGTAAAAAACAAAAATATAAAAATGCTGAAGTAATATATGAGCAAATATTTAGAGCATAATTCAAAACTCAGAAGAGATAAAGAAAAAGACTATGTAAATACTAAAACTACACATTTAAAACACTCCATCAACATCGTCGAAAGATAAAAAACTGGAATGAAGAAACAATCAAGTGACAAAGGGCTAATATTCTAAGTACACCAAAGATGTTAATAAAAAACAGATGAACAATCGAGTAGAAAAGACTGCAAATGACACAAATAGGCAATTTCTTAAAAAAGAAACATAAATAACCAATAAACATGCCACAATTTCAACTCCCTAATGAAAAACTGCAAAACAAACAGCAAAAAAAGATGCCTTTTTTTTTCCACTGAGTTAGCAGTTTTAAAAAAATTGTTAATACCCAGGGTTGGCCAGGGTATGGAGCCTGGAGGGGAGCAGCCTTCTTATAATCATGCAGGAGCCTGGAGGAGAGAGGCAGGGATGGTGGGATGGAGAGTCAGGAGGAGCCTGGGACTCCATGCATCAGGACCCTGGAGCCACTGCACAAGCCCAAGACTGCTGACCTCTGGTCTTGCTACAAAGTGAAGCAAAACCTTATTTGGTTAAGCCACTCCATTCCAACACATGCTGCCTAACACAATCCTACTCAATATGAGAATTAATTCTTCCAAAGATAGGTAGCAGCAACGCTCAGAAACATACGAGGTAGCATATCAAAACAGAGAAGCCTGAGCCTTGGAGCCAGGACTGAGCTCAGACCCTGGCCCTGCTACTCGTTCCTGTGGACACTGAACAGCTACCTTGCAGCTCAGTTTACTCGTATGTAAAATGGGGGTAGTAACATACAAATTTAATCATATGAACGTTTAGTGAGATCATGTGGGAAATGTACTACCGTTCCTGACACCTGGCTAGGTGCTCAATAAATTGAAAACACTATTTTTCTTCAAAAGGTCTCATTTTAACTTTGCAAAGAAGTTCTTTTTAATGTGGGGAATAACTTTATGCCTGGAGAAACTCCAGAATAAACATAAGGCATCTTTTAAATTTGAATATAATATCTGAACATTTAAATATAGTTTTATACTTGTATGTGGTAAATAAAAAGATATATCACTACTTTGCCAAGTGTATTAGGCAGTTCACAAGGTCTCCCAAAGAGCCAGAGCCCCAAGACTGGATGCTAAGCAGCTAAGAACAAATCACATCTACAGAAAGCCATGCTACTTCCGCTACCGGCACAGACAATATAAAAAGCAGACATCCCTAATAAAAGACAGAGGAGGGATGACATGTTTTAAGAGTGCTTTTTAGTTTTCAGTGTTCAATGCAGGTTCACTCTCTCACCCATTCATCCCTTTAACAAATATTTAACTCTTGATCAGATGCCATGCCAGGGACGAGGGAGCCAACAGACACAGTCTTGCCCTTATGGAATCAATGGGCTAGCAGAGGAGACAGATGGTAGATGAATAGTAATAGAAATAATTATGTAATTACAGTTGATGGAAATACTCAGAGGAAGCAAAGTTTGCTAGGAGAGGCTGTAAAAGACAAACCTAACATATTCAAGGTCAGGGAAGGCTTCTTTGAGCAAATGATACTTGATAAACAATAATAATATTCTAATAATAGCATGTGTTTGTGTTATAAAATTATAAGCAGATCATTTCGAACATGAAGACCTATGAATTTTTCAGGAGTCCCCCAAAGTGTTTGAGATCTTTTAAAAAAAGTGTTGGCTCTAACATATGAAAACCACAAAATGAATAAATAGCTATAAAGCATAATATACATCAACATTATTTCCTTTCATATTCATAAAAAATGTCATTCATTTTGAAAATACTTTGTAGAGTAGCTTTTCTCAATTCCAAGGCATATGTGATGATTGATGAGAAACTATGGCCATGTGTAAACTAAGTGACTAATAGCCAAATTCTTAAAATCAACTACAAAAGGCTATTCAAATTTATATTTTTTAAATGTAAAAATTATATTTAATGTGAAATGGGTCTACATTGTGATATATTTGATCTCATGTTAGTGAAATCTGGTGCCTAAAAGAACTGAAAACTGTCTAGTTTTAAGGTCTTGGGACCTCAGAACAGAACATCTCAGCTCATACAGAGTAGCAAATGGCTATGCCAGGACCTGAGGTAGGGAGGTATCAGTCGATATACGATGTCAGGGGCGTTGGGAGAGAGTAGGCACTAGGGAACTCACAAAGATGAAAAATCCTCCTGTAGGTCGAGAGAACATTTGCATCAGGAGAAATCTATCCTACCTGTCACTCTCCACCTGCCCTCAATTTCACCATCATCACTGAACTTCCAGCTACTATCTTGGAGCCCCTTTCACACTTCATTCTGATTCTACACGAGTGATGTCTATTACTTGTTATTTCTCATTGTATGAGCCCTTGAATCTTGCAAGAGAGTGGTGTCTGAAGAGTGGCGGGGGAAACAAGGCCTTGGGTTTGGAGGCCTTGATGGCCGGAAAGGCACAGTCAAGAGGCCCTTCCTGACACCTAACACCTCACTTCACTGACTGTGGCCTCTCCCATTGCCCCAGAAATGTGACACCGATCAGTACGGTCACATTCTACTTGCTATTATTCTGCTAAATCTGAGCTTTCCTCTCTACTGATGGATTCTTCCCACACTAACTGCTCTACATCTGGGAACTGGTATTTAACTAAAATAACAAGGACTTGATCTCTACCCTTGCCCTAAAAGTTGGCATCTTATTCAGTAAGAAAGAGCAATCTCCATCCATTCTAGCCGTAATCTCTCAACAACAACTAACAAGCTCATTTTGCTATGGATGCACCATGCTACATTTCCTCTGCCCCAAGCAATCATCAACCACCAAGTTATTTTAACTCCTGTTGTGTTAACACATTTAACTATGTTCAGATATTCAAAATAACTATATATAAACATAACACCAAACAAAAACCTTCATTAATTACTAAATGGAATACTTGTGAATATTGATTCGAAAAAACTTATTAATGTGATTAAGAAAAAAGAATGTTTTAATATAGATTGTTCCCAAGACTTAGTCTAACTAGACCTAAAACATTAAAATAAGACATTTTTATAAAACACAATTTGTATGTTATCCAGTGAATTTTTAAAAAACTTTTTAGAGATAATTTTCACAAAAAAAAATTAAAATGTAGAATTGAAGAACTAAAAATTGTAAGATATTCTACATTTACTTAAAAAGGAACTGAAAATCTACAGTTAAAGATATCCTTTTCCATAGCTTATTCCTCCCAAGTTCACAAACATCACATTTTCTTTCTTTTCTGGTAATCTCATTTGTAGCTTCTAGAAAGTATTGCTCTTTACATGGCTGTTACCTAAAGTTTATTTTCTAATTTGCTTCCAGGATCGTAAGTAAAGGCCTTAAGATGCTTCAGTCACTTACTGAACTAGATAGATGCAAGTGTATTCTTATCAGGAGGAAGACCTCTTTTAGGAGAAACCATGCATGACATATAATGTCATCTGCATTAATAGCTTGTAATTTCTTGATTTATTCACTCCAGTGGATCTAGGTTATCACAGGCTAAATTTTTATAGAGTGATGATTTGAAATTTCTTATTTTATATTAAATCAGTTGATACATAAACAGAGAAGGCTAGGGGCCAAGTAACAACTGCAATGTGCAATTCTGACTCAAAGAAGCACACTTGGGTCTAACTTGAGAAATCCGTCAGGTTACTACTTGGTTGTATAGGAAGCTCTGGGAAAAAATGGGTACACTGTGAAGCTTCTGGCATACTGGTAAGTTAGCTAGTGAAAGCTAAAGGCAAATGGGATTTTAGCCAGTTGATGATTGGCCTATTTCTAATCTGGAATTGTAAACAGGAGAAGGATTGTTTATAATCAGCCCAAATCAGTTATGCCCTGGAACTTAATCAGGGGTTTTGGAAGTTCCTGAACATCCCTACCACTTAGTGTACTACACACTGATGTACCAACTGCTCTATTAGATGAAATGATTTCATACAACCCCCAACTTTAGCCTACTCTGGGAGACTCAGATATGACTGCTGTGTTAGCTCTGGCCCCAAGAAGCACTTAGAATCCCATCTAAAATGCAACTTAACTTGGGTGTTTTAAGAATGGAGACTACCTGATGGTGCATCTATACAGGACTGAGAAGGCATATGGGAGGGGGTGCTGGTTTCCCAGACCCCATCAGGTGAACTTTTCTCCTTTCTTCTCTTCTACGTTAACTTTCACAATGTTCAGGGATTTGAGGCCCCAGCTCTGCACTATCTATCTGCGGGAATTCTGGACAACCAGTTCCTGAGGCCTTAGTTTGTTGTTGGGGTTTCTGCTTTGTATTTCAATCTGTAAAACAAGAGGACAAGAAGAGGGAGGCTCAACTCAATGATCCCTAAGTTCCCTTTTCTAGCTCTAAATGTATTTTTCTTATCTTTTCCCTGGGATTTGCTAAATAATACCAGCACAATGGAGACATTTTAGATGTGCGAAGAAGAGGTTGCCAACTCTTGCTTAGGATTTGGTTCCCAAAATAAAGTCAAGTGATTCAAGAGTGGTGATATAAAGGCTGTGTTCAGTATCTACACTGCCTTCACACAGATAAATACGTTCCTCAGTCTAGAATATGCTAAACAAGAGTGCACACAACTGATGGCAAAAAATTACTATCCCTACGAAGTGCCCTAAAGATTCCAGGCAGCTGGTATGAGTTATACTTACTTCTTCAGAAAAGAAACACTTAAGTGGCAATTTCCTCTATACCCACCTGTATCCGAGATGCACCTGGAAATTCTGCAATAGCAGCATTCTCACTTGTAAGCAACCAAAACATTACAGACCTGATTTTCCTCAATAAATCAAACCAAAATACAGGACGTTTACCCTCAACGTCATGGTTAAAGGTCCCCACAAATAGTACTGGTCTTATGATAAAACAAGGCTTTTGAATTCCATCAAATTGTGGGGTTCAACATGTCTCGAAAGGCTTCCACATTTAAAACCCAGTTGTTGACAACTCTGGCAACAAAGCTGATTGGAGGCAGAGGGTCAGCTGAGGAGCCACCCTCTCTCCCCACTTTGCTCTGTGTAGCCTTCCTCATCCTCGGTGACCCTGGGAGGAGCAGATGGCATGCCCCAAACACCCCTTCCCCTCGGAAAACACCTTAGCGGTGAATGTTTCTGCTATTGCCAGATTCATCTCTCCCCTGAGAAAACTATGGCTACAATTATTACTTACTGGTTTGAAAGAACTGTACTTTTACCTCATCTCCTAAATTTCCCCGATGGTTTCCCAAACTGAGAGCACATCAGAGTCACTTGTGAAGCTTTTAAAACCCAGACTCAGGCCCTGCCATTCTGAATCTATTAAATCAGTTTCCAAAGGTGGAGCCTAGGAATCTGTTGTTTTAAATGCTCCCCCATTTTTTTTTTAACATACAAAGCAGTTTGGGAAATCTTCTTCCATCCCATTTTCTTCCATCTCTCCTACTCTGTCTTTCACAAACTGGTAAACAAGTTCTCTCAACCGCAGAATGATCAGTTCTGTCAACTAAATGATCATGCCAAGAACTTAGCTATCAACAGATCAATACAAGGAGGGCGTAGTAAACGGCAGTCTGCAGAAAATGATCGCAAGTCCAACTTTTTCAATCAGATTTAAGTGAAGCATGTGTGATTGGCTGGCATGAATTAGATAACATGCAGGAAATAAAAAAAAACCACTATCAGAGCAAAAATTAATTCTATAGCATGGAGAACTTTTTGAGATTAACGATGTGAATTTGAGGGTCACTGTAGTAGGCTGAATAAAGGCCCCCTAAGACGTCCCCTTCCTAATCTTTAGAATCTGTGACTATGTTGCTTTATATGGCAAAAGGGACTTTGCAAATGTGGTTAACAATCTTGAGATAGGGAAATCCAGGTGAGCCCAAAGATGCATTTACAAGCATCCTTATAAAAGATAGGTGGAGAAGGCTATCACTACTGAAGAGAAGGCAATGAGACAACAGAGGTGGAGACTGGAATGATGCAGCCACAAGATAAATAATGCCAGCAGCCACCGGTAGCTAAAAGATGCAAGGAACTGATTCTCCCCAGGGCCTCTGGAAAGAACTGGGAACCTAATTTTAGCCCAGTAAAACTTACTTAAAGCTTCTGATCAAAAGAACTAGAAGAGAATAAAGTTGTATTGTTTTAAGCCGCTAAGTCTGTAGTAATTTACTACAGCAGACACTGAAAACTAATATAATCACTAACATGGTATCTCAAAAATCAGAATCCAAGATCTGCATTTGTTTTGTAAAATGTTTAAAAACCCAAATGCACCAGTTTAAAAAGTGGCTTAAATATTGATTCAAATAAAGGGAAGAACAATTTATATACACCCCTGATTTTAAAACCATGACATTTTTAGGGTAGTTAAATAAGAGATTACCCTCAAAAATCAAAAAGACACTGTTGAATTTTTAGAACTGGGTGAAGTGGTATCTCATTGCCAGTGCAATAATGACCTTACCCACTGCTTCTACATCTCTGGGGTTGCCTTGCTCCTTTGACTCCCTCAGTCTATCTCTGAGGGAGGTAGGGGAGATACGAGGACAAAATCCTATCACTCCTATTTCATTTAATCCCTTACTTTTAGAACAAGATATAAAGAGTTTTTTAAAAAGAAACTAACATTTTCTTCTTGACACTGGTAACTAAAACAACCAAAAATATTAAATCAGCAAATGATTACACAGATGTAAAAAATTCTTTTATATAAAGCATCATATTGTATGAGAGTTCCTTTGACATTGTTAACAAAAAAAGGGCAGAGAAAACCCTATTATCTGTGACAAACTACATGTTTTAAGTGAAGATTTCTAATTATTATACAAGATATAGATGGCTCTCATGAGGTCCACTCAAAATAAAGTAGTAAATACACTGTTCATGGAATCATAATCTGCTTTTACCAATGTTTATAACAGAAATTCAGATCAGGATAAAATGCTGATTTCATTAAAAAATGAGTATCTTACTAATTTTGAATGTTGATGCTGTAATTAACCCTAGAATCAATATCAGACACAACACTTAACTGACATACTATCTTCATGGATGTAAGTTCAGGATGTCAGTTGTATTTCTCTTTTGGAAGTGTGGGTTATTATGAAAACTTAGTATTCTCTGTTTAACTACATTAGGTTCTCACATTTGATGTGAAGCTTTGTATACTATAAAAAGAAATGTAAATAGCAGAAAAAAATCAAAGTACTGTAATTAGATTCTTAGCCCACAGAAAAGATCTATGCATCCTCAAACATTAAATTAAAACTTTCAGATGTGTAATCTATCCCTCTAGTGGATTAACTTGGTAGTTATCTGGTTTTATAGTGTACCCTACAGTAATAACTTTTTTTTCAGAAAATACATTTGTTTTCACTGTATCAAATAAACTGCTAAACATGTTATATCCATACATCCATAATGTCTGCTTAGTTAAGAATTAACTATTCAAAATACGAAAGTCAACTACTTTTACTAAAAAGTGAAGTATTTGCATAGTAAGGAAGAACTACACCCAGAAGCCTTTTAACTCATTCAAGAGGTATTTAAAAAATAAAGTATATAAAATGTAGAATTTAACTGGGCAGTAAAATTATAGGAAGCCTTCAGGCAAAAAGAAGTCATCACATAACGAAGAGGGCAAAGTACCCAGGGAAAAAATTAATTTGCTATCGGTCAGTAAACGTGTTTGAGACTGTAACACAGTTCTTGCTAACAATGTAATTAATCATGGATTTAAAATTTTATTCTCACATTAAAAGTGTTAACTAGTTAAAAATTTAAGTGAGAAACTGCTCCAGAAATGCAAATTTAACACTGCAAGTCAGATAAAAGAAAATGTACACACACAAGAGAACTATGATACTTATGGGAACATAAATTATTAAAAATTAGCTACTTTCCCAGATACAATAGGAGAAAAAGAACGAGTTGACTATATGGTCAAAATAATTTTATGAAAAGAAAATTTTAACTTCTGGATCTATACTGTATAATCCAAACAAAAAGTAGCGCCTAACTTCCTTACTGCACAGAACTGAGTTTTCTATTCCTTTCTTCTTAGAACACTTACTTTACAAAACAATGGTTTGCCAGGCTCGTTAGTTTTTTAAAATGCCACTTAGGTATACACATGTATGTTTTCAAAATTCTGTAAACGGTATTAAGGAAATACAGTAACGGTTTCATTTAGGTCTTACCAAATAATGTGAGTCAACTTTATAGTGCAAGAAGTATGGATAAGATGTCAATATGAATACAAAAGCAAGACTACAAACTGATGTTTTCTTTGGGGGACTTTTTTTTTTTATGATCAATTCCAAACACACAGTACAGGGAAGATGAAATGAGTAAGAAAAAAATCATATTTTATTTCCCCATTAACACCAAGCCATATTATTCAAAATGTGTTTCAAAATACTTAGTGAGATCACCAATCCCAACCACTGCCTTAATTCAAATGTTCACTACGAAAATAGTCAAGCAACAGAAATCCACTGAGACATCGTCTAGAGAGAACAGCTGCACTGCTATATAGTTTACCTTAGTACTTTAGTCTCTCAAGTTTTAGCAAGTTTGTGTAAAAATTACTATTCCCATAGGTTCATAGTGACATTAATATGAATGCATAATTTCAAAGTCAACATTCCTTTCACTGTGAACATAAAACTTCTCAAAAGATAGGTGTGGGTTGGGGTAAAGTAATGACTGGCTGCTGGGATAGCACTGCTCGTAGCCTGATGTACTGGCAGGATTGGGAAGGCATAAATATATACACAAACTCTCAGGACGGTACTATTTCCCACATTTTTGCTGCACATACTTGTCTCATGTGGTATAAATTACTTCCTCCAATCTGAAAAAAAAAATGAAGACATTTATCTTCATTTCAAAGAAACCCATTTAAATGAAAAAGAAGTTCCTCATGTTTGTTAACTATATTCAAAAGACAGATTTAAATATTTTCTTCACTACATGTACAATTTTTTTTACCCTTAGTGCCTTGTTACAACCAGTTTAGCAATAAGACCTCCAGTGCTTTGTTTGAAATTGCATTCAGTTGGTAAGACTGTAAAATCTGCAGTTGAATTCTTTTTAAGATGCTGAATTTTAAGTCCAAAATCTGTATGAGCGTTCATCAACACCTTTGGAAACTGTGAATTATTGCAAAACATTTCACATGTGTATATAGTTCAAACGTAAACATTGTGGAGAGAAAGTGTAAAATAAATACTAAATATTTTTCAACTCTAGGTAAATATTTAAATGCTGCTGAGATGGTTAGATGAAAAGATTAATATTACTAACAGGAAGTCAAACTATCTTAAAGACTGTTTTCTGAGTAGTTAGAACAATTTCGCAAAGCAAAGATAAGCAAGAGCCTATACCAGTACATTTTTCCTGTAGTGTAATGGAATCGCTAATATGAGGTATAATTTGTAAGCAATTAATACAAATATAAATAGGTATAAGCCACCACTAAATCACAGTCTGGTGAAAAGCTTCTCAGCTAATGTAGCCTGGGGAGGGAGTTAAGGGAAATGAAAAGAAGGGAAGGACAGGGCAGGTTTCCGGTGGAACATCATTTATATGCTTTATCATCATCTTGTATGTAACAGTCCACTGATGCAGAAAGGTAAATCCTTTCCAAGTATGCTGGTCTAGAATATAGTTTATGTAGCATAGTAAGAGTATTTAATTACTACTAACGTTTCATTTGCATTTATATTTGGATATACACACAATCATATATGTATATCAAAAACTATAAACAGAATTTAAAAACACTCTTATTTCAATTTGGAAAAGTTAACAGTTAAGACTGAACTATGTACTACAGAATTTTCTAGAATATCTAAACTCAGGGATAAAATCAAAAGAAAACATTACTACCTCTTTAGTAAATGGCTTGTGTGAAACCTCAAGCTCACTCATCTTTTTATAGATTTGATGAGGATTGTGATCCAATGATTGTTTAGCAGCAATTTTACCAAACTGTAAATTCTTTTATTAACAGGCATTATAAACAGATAATACTAATCTTATTTAAAAACCATGAGTGCCACACCAGTGAATATACAGCTCATGAATAACTTAAAAAGTATTTCCCATTTTAAAAGGCAACACTTAGCATACAAAAACCTATACTAAACAAAGAAGCTATAATATGGATACATGATTGATGTGTCTAAAATGACATATATACAGTACATAATTAATGTTAATTATGTGATCAGTACATTTTTTCTATATGATTCCCTTCATGCCTCACTTTCTCCAGAAACTGAATTCTGAACTTCCTCTTCTAAAATTGGTACAATCAGGTTATCCTTGGACATCAAATTGTATTTCATCACAAATTTAGTAAACCGATGACACAAAAATGTTTCATTCTGTAGAGGAAGAAAAAAATGTTATTTTAATTTATTATTCAAAATCAAATAAACCAGACATAATATCAAAATAAATTATTGTCATTCTGATAAGATATCAGGACAATTAGTGAAATATACTTACTTCATATTCGTCAAATATCTGCCGGTGATGAAAATAAGCATGTGAAAATATTCTGTAAATCCTACGGCATACTGATCCTAGTTTTGCTACAGATGATTCCTTTATGCTAACCCTAGAAACAGAAAAGAAATCACAGATTCATAGAGCTGAACAGATCTCAGGAAAAAGAAACCAATCTTCTCAATTCACAAGTGTGGAAACTGACACCAGGGAAAATAAGTGACCAGTCCAAGGTCATACTGCTAGTAAGTGGTGAAGGCAGGATTAAAACCCATTATCAACTCCTGGGTCAGTGCTCCTTCTACCTAACCACAGTGCCTAAGAAATTCAGTATTATAGCTTTGAAACTTGGTTTAATGCAATTAAAACAAATTCTGACATATCAAAACTTATTAAGACATTTGTTTACTACATTAATATTTTGTCCACTAGAGCTGATTAAAACTACTGAAAGGAATCAGTTTATTCTACAGAACTGAATTTCTTTTGTATGTGTAAAAATAAAAATTGCTTACATATTACTGATTTTTAAAAATGTATAAAGGATACTGAGGCAAAAAGTATTTTTTTTTTTACATATTTTATATGAGATCTTTGAAGTTAGTGATATTTGGGGTGGGGGGGGCGGAGTCTCCAAATCTACCCACCTGGTAATAAATATCTTAAATAGAATAAAAGTCCGGTCACAAACCTCACCAATAATATATAATATATTACAGTATGCACAGGACTACTCTTGACTGAACTGACCTGTGAGCTTCAGGAGTCTTGATGCTTTTAGTTTAACCACAACCCTAATTTCAAAATGTGAATAATTTTGAACAAGCTGAATATACAACAGGATAAAAGTAAGTTTAAAGAATTCAATGAATTAATCAAACTAGTTTTAGTTTTAAAAACATCAGTTTTAAAAATTAAATCCAAAAAAGTTTAGCACCGTGTTTAAAAGTTTTATTTACCTGCTGGGAAAATATTTATTGCTATTCAGAAGACATGCAGCACCATCAAGAGTGTGTCTAGTATAGTCTATGGCAGGACACTGTAAAGGAAAGGATATAGAAATGCATCAACAAAGAGCTCCACCTCTGAAGTCAGGTATATTTATTACATGGGTGTCTAATCCCCAAAACCTGAGCATGTGCTAAGAAAAAGTGCCTTACAATATCAGAATGACTGTGCAATTCAATAAATAAGGCTTTCTTATCCCCATGAACTATGCTGTGCAGCTTCTAGAAGATAAGTGAATCAGTCTCCCAATTTCTCACTCTCAATATTCTACCTAGAAGAGAACAATGCTTAGAGCTGGGAAGAACACCTGATTATCTAATCTAAACCTCTGGCTTTACAAATGAGGACACTGAGGCTGGTCAGTTTGCAGAGTTTGCACAGGTTTCCTCCCAGATCTTAAAAATCTATAGGCAAGGATAAAGAACACCTCAAAAACAAGCAATCCAACTTAGGAAAGTCTGCTCTTTAGGCATGCTAAGAGGAGGCTGACTCTGTATCACAGAGATTCAAGTAAGCAAGTATGTAAACATCCCAACTCCAAAGCATGAGAGGGAGACTTCCGGAGAATGATGCACAGAGCAGAGACTACCCTTGACTGATGGTTTATGACTTATGCAACTTCATACAGTTAGGAAGAAGAACTCAAAAACCATAACCCAGATATACTGATTCCTAGTCCACTGATTTATACTTTACCAATTGGATCAGCAGCCTCTTTCTCTTCACAAATACTTCCAGAGATCACTGTCTTCTTACATCCTAAAAAGCATCCCTTACATCGACTGGCATCTTGTTACTAATCTAGCAGCTTTCTAAAAAACTTACTCCTTGAATCTGCTTTAATTTAACGTGAAATATGAAGTTTCTTTACATTTAAATAAACCTATTCTATTTATCAGAACTAACGAAACCTATTTGTCTCATGGCAAATCAGTAAACCTATTAGAAGGAAAATAAAACTGCCAAGTAATTCTCCTCATTCAGTTCTTCTGAGGGCAGAGAGGGAGAAGCATCAAAGGAAAGGAAGTCTAAGAATGAACAAGGGAACCAAAAAGGAAAAATAAAACAGAGAAAGGAATAAAAATGATCCTAGTTCAATCCAGTAATCAGAGTATTTTTCAAGTGTTGAGAATGAACTGGTATTTTAAAACCTATTAACTACTAAACACAGCTTAGTGCATGGCTATAAATACACAGATTATCAAAACAAAAAAAAATGCACTTTTCTAACCATATATCCATAGGAATATGTGGCTAGTGGACTCACTACCTAAAACAGTACCATGAGCAGTATTTATTGAAAAAAAAATCTTTCTCCATATATATGATTACATGTGATTTGGTTGAAAACAAGTATCACATGTCACTGTGTTTCTCACTCATATTGGTCATTTAGGTGTGCCATGGGACGGTTTTACAATCTTTAAATCAGTGCCACTCGATGGAAATATAATGTAAGCTACACATTTAATTCAAAATTTTCTAGTATCTCCATTAAAAAAGTAAAAAGAAACAGTTGAAACTAATTTTAATGATACAGTGCAGCAAGAATCAGTACTTCATCACTTTCTTTTTTTAAAAATTCAGAACCTTTATAGACTTTAATGTTTTTAATATACACTAAATACTGTAAAATATGTTTCTCCCTCTATAGACTTCATTCCTTTTTAAGGCTGAATAATATTCCATTCTATGCATATACCACATATTTTTAATTTACTCATCAGCTGATGGAAATTTGGCTGTTTCCATTTTTGGCTAGTGTGAATAATGTGACTGTCAGCATCAGTGCATAAGTTTTGTGTAGATATATGTTTTCATTTCTTCTCCATATATACCTAGGAGTGGAATCAGTAAGTTATGCAGTAACTCTGTGCTTATCATTTTGAGGAACTTTCAAACTGCTTTCCAAAGTGGCTACAGTATTTCACAAACCCATCAGTAATGTATAAGGGGTCCACTTTCTCCACATCTTGGCCAACACTTGTTATTATCTGTCTTTTATATTTCAGTCATTCTAGCGGGAGAAGTGTATGCCATTATGGGGGTGTGTCTTTTTTCCCATTAAAAAAATTGTGGTAAAATAAGTAACATAAAATTTGCCACTTCAACCATTTAAAAATGTACAAAAATAAACTCAAAATGGATTTAAGACTTAAATATATGATAGGAAACCATAAAACTCCCAGAAGAAAACATAGGTAGTATGCTCTTTGGTATTGGTCTTAGCAATACTTTTTTGATTATGTCTCCTCAGGCAAGGAAGACAAAAGCAAATATCAACAAATGGGACTAAAACAAACTAAAAAGTTTCTGTACAGCAAAGGAAATAATCAATAAAATGAAAAGATAGCCTACTGAATGGGAGAAGATAATGTGCAAATGACATACCTGATAATATCCAAAAATATTCAAAGAACTTATATAACTCAATATAAAGAAAAACAACCAGATTAAAAAATGGCCAGAGGACCTGAATATATGTTTTCCCTACCAAAGACATACAGATGGCCAACAGACACATGAAAAGATGCTCAATATCACTAATCATCAAAGAAATACAAATCAAAACCACAATGAGATACCACCTCACACTTGTTAAGAATGACTATTATCAAAAAGACAATAAGTAAATGTTGATGAGGAGAAAAGGGAACCCTCATGCACTGTTTGAAGGAATGTAAGCTGGTGCAGCCACTAGAAAACGGTATGGAGGTTCCTCAAAAAATTAAAAATAGAACTACCATAGGATCCAGCAATTCCACTCCTGGGTATTCTTCCAAAGAAAACAAAAACACTAATTTGAAAAGCTTTATGCATCCCTATGTTCACTGCAGCATTATTTATCATAGCCAAGATATGGAAGCAACCTAAGTGTCTATCAACAAATGAATGGATAAACAAGATACACACACACACACACACACACACACACACACACACACACACACACACACACACACACACACAATGGAATACTAGTCAATCATAAAAAGGAATAAAACCTTATCATTTGCAACAACATGTATGGACTTCGAGGGTATTACACTAAGTGAAATAAGTCAAAGAAAGACAAATACCACGTGATTTCACTTACATGTGGAATCTAAAAAACAAAATACATGAACAAACAATAAAACAGAAAGAGTCACAGATACAGAGAACAAAGGTGGTTGCCAGAGGAGACATGGGTGGTGGGGATGAGTGAAATAGGTAAGGATGACTAAGAGTTATAAACTTCCAGTTGCAAAATGAATGAGTCACAGGGATGAAATGTACAGCATGAGGAATATTGTCAACAATATTATAATGACTTTGTATGGTGACAGACAGTAACTAGACTTATGGTGATCATTCTGTGATGCATAGAAATACTGAATCACTATGTAGTGCATATGAAACTAACATAGTGTAGGTCAATTATACTGCAATTAAAAATTTTTAAAAAGATACTAACAATAAGAAATCCTAAAATAGCACTGTGGCAGTAAACTTAAAGCAAATAACTCTAAATCAAAAGACAAAATAAGTGACCTAAAGACGCTAAAAATTTGTCTATCACTGTCTTGAAGAGATTTAGGTTATCGTGATTTTTATTAGTCATTCTAGTTCATAAATTCTTACCTCTTTTGGAGTTTTGTGAGCTGCACAAAGAAAAATCCATTGTTCAGTTGCTGTCATCTGAGTGCATGTATCTGGATGGCATTCACTCTGTTAAAAATATGTAATTTTATTGTACATAAATAAAAATAGATGGGATTTCAAAATTGTAGAATAGATAAACAAGATTATACTGTATAGCACAGGGAAATATACACAAGATCTTATGGTAGCTCACAGAGAAAAAAATGTGACAATGAATATATATATGTATGTTCACGTATAACTGAAAAATTGTGCTCTACACTAGAATTTTGACACAACATTGTAAAATGATTATAAATCAATAAAAATGTTTAAAAATGTATTATTTTATTAATATGTAAAATAATAATGAAAAAGCTTATCATTTGGGTTGCTACATTCTCATGTAAAATTCTAGAATAATTAAAAATTTGGGATAAGTCTTTGTAAGTACATTAATATACAAAATCAGGAAAAAAAAAAACAGAACTTTCAATTATAGCTTTAACTTAAAGAAAATATTACCTGAAGTTTGACAGCAAGTCCATTTAGCTCAAGACAGAATTGCCTAAAAATGTAAATATATAAATGAAAACTCTTATCTATTCTCCACATTTTTAGAATATTAATTGTAAAAACAGAATGCCATCAATATTGCCCTTCCTCCCTCATCACCATTATCAACACCATCTGAATTTACGTGGCATATTTCTTACAAAGACATATAGATTACCAAAACTAACAACCCTAATGATATTCAATATCAGAGTTCAGTGAGTTGATCACTGTTACCCAGTGGAAATTGTTAAATTTTTCTGAGAAGTAATCTGGAAATATTTATCAAGACCCTTACAAAGTGTGCATGTTTTTGCTTGTTTTGTTTGTTTTATGAGGGGGAGGTAATTAGGTTTATTCATGTTTGGAGGAGGTACTGGAGATTGATCCCTTGTGTATGCTAAGCATGTGCTCTACTGCTTGAGTTATACCCTCCAAGCCAAAGTGTATATTTTTTGACTATGTCGTTCTAACAACCTATTCTAATGAAATAATCAGAACTGCATGCAGATATATGTACAAAGACGTTCACCCAAACTATATATATACACAAATTTTGAAACATTCTGAAGTGTTAGCAATTGGAAAGTAGTAAAATGTTGGTATTACACAAACATACAAAGGATATATGCTTATATTCACAGTAAGATTCCAGTTACATAAAAATTTATGTGTGTTTATATATCTGTATACAAACAGGTACACAGAAAAAAGACTAGATGTTTTATACTTCTATGTATTATATAAGCCTTGTTCTGATTATAAACATGCTTCATCTAAGAACCCTAAACATGACCAAATATAGAATATAAAACAGGAAAAGTCTGCCATAATTCTACTACCTCTTCCCAAAAGATAATTATTGTTTACATGCAAATTTGATTTTCTATGCACAGATTAAAAATATATTGGGGTAATATCATACACAATTCTGTAACTTGCTTTACTGTCACTTAATAGATCTTGGGCATTTTTTCACAATATCCTTTCCCTCTAAAATTATCAAACTGAGAATTATAGAACGATGCTTGGAATATAGTGAGGGCTCAAAAAACATTTTTGAAGAGATGAAAAATGGGGCAAATTATATGACCTTTAGATCATTTTTAGAAAGACTTGCTAATTTATATGAAAAGGCAATTAATCCTTATGTCATAAAATAACTGACTTTATGTTGTCAGAATAATGAATGTGTTCTCTCTAAAAAATCGTGTCAAAATAGTTAATCACTATTATGTTTCCTCATCAAACAAATGAGTACACTTTTGTTCCATAAATATGTAAAGCTAAAACCTACATAACTAGAATATAAAAGAGAGTTCCAAAAGGAAAAAAATCTGCATATATATGAAAGAAAAACTAGATTTACTTATTTATTTACAGTGCATTAAAATAGAAGAAAGCAAACTGAAGAGTCAAATTTTCAATCAGATGCCTAATAATAATGCTGTTCTTAGATTATAAAAATTAACACTATTTCTGAATCACCACACCATTCTCTATTGCCCCATAGCTATAAGCTGTATGCTATGTATTTTTGAGTTATTTTCTACTAAATTGTAATAAAGATGGGTGGTGATAAAGAAGATTCTCGTCTAGTCCAATCTACTTATGGCCAATAGCAAAATTAAGCTAACTGATTTGGTAGTGTTATGGGTACAACCTGTGGCAAATGGTGCAAATGTAACAGCTTCAAGTTAATTCAATACACGGCTAACACATACAGTTGTGCAGCTGAAGAGACAAGCCAAAGCTGAATTCTAGTCTACAATCTACGGTCACTAAGCTATGCATACTGGCATGGAATTACATCCACTCAGAGGAAGTGGTATCTTTTCTTAATTACAGGAGATATGACTGAAGTCATGACCCAGTTCCCATTAAAATCATAATATAATCAACCACGTTAACCAGTAACAGCAAGTATTAAATCTCAAATCAGTAACACTAAGCATGCACCCAAAAAAAAAAAAAAAAAGCCAAACTATTTTTAAAACTCTTCCTGGTCAACTATAAAGACATATACACTATAATAAAGACACAAAAGAATATATATATGTGATGTATAATACATAAATTATACAAATCAAAGTGGCTAATATTCAGAAAATAATAACAGAAGTATTAATGATAGCACCAGGACAAATGGAATATGCATGACAAAGATTTTTTAAGTTTTGTATAATAAATATTTCATAGTCTAAGTTAAATAGGGAGGAAAAGGTTTTCTTAGATCTGAAATTAAAAACTTGTAAATTAAAATGAACTCTTACTTCTTAGGAATTATGCTTATAGTGAAAAAAACCACCCTTGCTTATTTTCATCATCAATCCCATAGGTAAGCAAGTAGTTAATTTTAAAGTTGGTTAAAATAAGGCAGAGGATGTATTATACTAAAGTGCTCTCCATTTTTATTTATGACTATTATATTATATTATATTACTAAAAAGTACTATAACTATTTTGTGTATCATTAAAGACCTACCTTAAATGTTCATACTTCCATACACCTTCATCTTGGCCTTCAGGTGGTTCAAGAATCTTGTCAATATTGGAACAATCTGCCCTTATGTTCTGTTGTATATACTATAAACAAAGAAGTTCTTAGAATTAATTAAAATATCACATTACATGGTAAATCTTATGGCAGTTATTACTGTTTAATGGGCACAGAGTTTTAACTGGAGAAGATAAAAAGGTTCTGGAGATGGAGACGGTAATGGTTGCATAACACTGTGCATGTAATTAATGCCACAGAACCGTACACTTAAAAATGGCACATTTTATGTTATGTATTTTTTACTACAATTAAAAAAAAAAGTAGAGTAAACACCAAACAGAAAAACCCAAAGAAATCCATGCTCAAATACATAATCAAATTGCCAAAAAACTAAAGATACAGAAGCCAGTGAAAACATGCATGATCTACAGAATAAAGACTCAAACAAGAACAGCTTTCTCATCAGAAATCACAGAAGCCGGGAAGAAATGGAACATTTTTAAAGTGCTGAAAGAAAAGAACTGTCAGCCCAAACCTCTACAACTAACAAAAATACCCTTCAGGAATGATGATAAAATTAAAAATGTTTTCTGATGAAAGAGAACTAAGGAGAATTCCTAGCCAGCTCTAAAAGAACTGCCAAAGGAAATTCTGAAGTTCTTCAGAGAGAAGGAAAAAAATAATACCACAAGGAAACTTAGAAGGAGCAACAGAAATTATAAGTATCTGGGTATATATATATATAATAAACCATTCTCCTCTTGATTTTTAAAATATATTTGGCAGATAAAAGCAAAAAATATGATACCGTCTGACGGGGTTTTCAATGTATGTAGATGTAATATAGACAACTACAGCATAAACGGGAAGGGTAAAGGAGTCTAAATGACAATAGTTTCTACATTTCAATCAAAGTAGTAAAATATTTACTAAATAGAAAAATTAAGCATGTACTTAAGTAATCTCTAGAGAAATCATCAAAAAAATTACATAAATATTGTCAAAATTAGAGTTAAATAGAATACTAAGAATGCTCAAATAACCGTTAAAAAGGCAGAAAGGAGGGAAAAGAGAAACAAAAAAGAGGAAACAAACTGAAAACAAGTAATAAAATGGTAGATCTGAATCTATCTATCAATAACTACATTCACATTAAATGGCCTAAATACACCAGTTAAAACACAAGGACCGTGAGAAAGAACAAATATGACCCAACTACACTGTCTACAAGAAACTTACTTCAAATATAATGTTATAGGTAGGTTAAAAGTAAAAGGATGGAAAAAGATACACCACGCAAACATGTATCAAAAGAAAGCTGCAAGGAATGAAAGGTAGTTGAACATAAAAAAAAAAATTAACCAACGAAAACACTACATTAATATATAAAGGGAAAAACACAATCATCTTAATTAGTGCAGAAAAAGTTTCCGACAAAATCCAACACCCTTCATGATAAAAACACAGAAAACTAGGTGTAGAAGAGAACTCCCTCAATATGATGAAGGGCATTTGGGAAAAACCCACAGATAACATCATACTCAATGGTGAAAGATTGAAAGATTTCCTTCCAAAATCAGAAATGAGAAAAGGATGCCTGCTTTCCCCACTGCTATTCAACGCTGTATTTAATTTCCAGCCAGAGCAATTAAGTAAGAAAAAATAAATAAAACACTATCTCTAGTCACAGATGATATGATCCAATATGCAGAAACCCTAAAGAATCCACAGGGAAGCTAATAAAGCTACTAAAAGGATTCAGCAAAGTAGCAGGATCAATATATAAAAATCAGTTGTTTCTAAACACCATCAATTAACAATTCAAAAAGAAAATTAAGAAATCAATTCCATCTATAATAGTATCTGAAAGAATAAAATAAGTAGGAATAAATTTAAATAAGATTAAACACTTGTATACTGAAAACTACAAAACACTGCTCAAAGTAATTAAAGAACACCTAAATGAAAGACATCTCATGTCCATAGAAGACTTAACATTGTTAAGATATCAATACTACTCAAAGCAATCTGCAGATTCTATACAATCTCTATTAAGCTTCCAGAACTCTTTTTTGTATAAATGGGAAAGCTGATTCTCAAATGTGTATGTAATTGCAAGGGGCACCAAACAGCCAAAATAATCTTGAAAAGAAAACAAAAGTTGGAGGATGCACACTTCTCAATTTTAAGACTTACTACAAAGCTATGGTAATAAAAAAACTGTGTAGTACTGACATAAGGATAGACATATAGACCAATGGAATTGAATACAGCAACTAGAAATAAACCCTCACATATACATATAAGGTTAAATGATATTCTTTAATCTTTTTTCTTTCCATGACAAAACCATTCAGTGAGGAAAGAATAGTCATTTTAACAATTTTTAAGTGTACATTCAATGGCATTAATTACATTCACAACGCTGTGTAACCAAAGCAAAGCCTTGGACCTCATGGCTTCACTGGTGAATTTTACTAAATATTTAAAGAACTAACACCAATCCTTCTCAAACTCTTCCACAAAATTGAAGAGAAGGGAATACTTCCTAACTGATTCTATGAGAGCAGCATTCCTGATACCAAAGCCAGACAAAGATACTCTAAGAAAATTATAAACAATATCATTTATGAACATTGATGCAAAAATCTTAGCAAACCAAATTTAGCACCAAATTACAGGGACTATACACAATGATCAAGTGGGACTTACTCCCAAAATGCAAGGATGGTTCAACATACAAAAATTGATCAATACACCATGTTAATAGCATGAAGGAAAAAAAATACATGATCATCTCAACTGGTGCAGAAAGAACATTTGACAAAATCAACATCTTTTTGTGATTAAAAACACTCAAGCTCAAACTAGAAATAAAAAGGAACTAACTCAACATAATAAAGGTCATATATGAAAAACCCACAGCAAACATCATACTCAATGTAAAAGACTGAAAGCTTTTCTCTAAGATTAGGAACAAGATAAGGATGCCTGCTGTTGCCGCTTCTACTCAAAATAGTATTGGAATTTTCAGCCAGAGCAACTAGCAAGAAAAATAAAAGGCATCCAAATTGAAAAGAAAGAAGTTAAATCTGCAAATGAAATAATCTCGTATGTAGAAAACCCTAAAGATTCCACAAAAAAATTGTTAGAACTAATACACAAATTCAACAAAGTATCAGGACAAAAACCCTGCTTTTAAAGGGAAAAATATCTGCACATTTTTCCTCTTAATTTTTGCCAATTCCTAGGCATAGATCTCCATGTTTATATTTCTGTATCCTCCACAAGATCTATCTCTTTGCTAGCCCATTAAATATTTGCTGATTGAACAATACATTCTTAAAAGGCAATGAGCAATGCCATTCACTTACCAGTACTATTCTATTTTCTGTACTAAATATCTAAATATTACAGAATCCATTCTAAAGGTTTTTAATGTTTCTGTTAAGATTATGAATTAAGTTTTTAAAACTCAAAGGATTCAATTGTATTTTTATTTTGTTTTTCAAGATCTTCAAATAACATAGTATATCCAAATAGCTATCTATTTTTATTATCTGGCTATCAAAATGAAGCCAAACAGCCTTGTTCAATATACTAGTGCACACCAACTTCAGTCATCTTTTTACCAACCTTTTAATGCAATTTTTAATAATTAGCTATGGAAATTTGAGAAGCAGCAGTAACTAACATTAAAATGTAAAGTTTAGACACGTGTTCTCAAGTATTCAGTCACCAAATGAGTATGCTATTTCTTTCTACTTATGTTATTCTAATTAAGCATTCATTTCATTTCATTTCAGTTTGAATTAAATTCATTCTAAAATCAAATTTTATACCCTAATTTGGTACATATTAACAGGTAATAAAATGTATTTAAGTCTGATTATAGTTTAATATGCCATCATAAAACAAAATGAGGTTTGATAAAAGTTTTAAACAGGCATCTCATTAATTCCATGGATTGTGGCTGTGCAAAAAAAGGTATGAATACTTAACTATACCAAGAGAGATAAAATGCTTAGGTTACTGGAGTTGAGAAAGAAACTGTTGTTATTACCTGCTGAACAGCTAGTGTACTGTCCATTTCATCAAAGGATTCATCAGGCCAATTATAGAAATCCTATAAAAAAAATTCATAGTTAAAGCACATACCAAATTACAAAGAAGATGCAATACTAGTATGATTAGCTTCAATTCTTAATAAAGATCCAAAGTTATACTAGAAGAGAAGAAAAGCTCTCCTATTATAAACAATGTGATTATTAATGAATACATTAAAGGAATTTTATGCTATGTTTTTAAATGAACACCAAGATTTCATTTAATTGAACAAGTTACATTTTTTCAACCACAAATCCCTCAAATATGGCTCCTTTCATGTATTACTTAACTGATGAAATAAGTCTATCACTTTTTTTGTTCACAGTGGTTAAATATCTTTCCAAAAGTTACAATGCAAAAAAAAATAAAATAAAATAAAAAAAAATCCCCAGGCACCAAAACACTGAATCAGTTTTCATCTAAAGAGAACAGCTAGAGTTAAAAATAGCTACTATCCCTTCAGTATTATTTAAACAGACATTATAAATTATAATTCCAACTCCAAATGGTATTTTAAATATTTAAATCAAAATATGAGCTCCATCAAAAAGTAGCCATCCAAATCAAACAATCTTCTTTTAAGAGAGATATTTTTGTGGATCACCTTGCACTGGTTCCAAATTCTTCTATAAAAAGTTCAGTTCACAGGCATTCCCCTAAGTGGTTAAGAATCTTTACATTTGACTGATTTTTCAGCAGTTTACCTATATATTCTTAAAAGGTGCACAATGTTTAACAATTGTAAGTATTCAACAAATGTCTAAGGGAAAACTAGGGGAAAAGGTAGTAGTAAGGCAATGATCTATAACCCTGTATCAATAAACATGGGTAAGTCTACAAATATCTTGAGCAAAAACTGGAGCAAATTGGAGAATACAGTGTATGATACCACATGAATAAAAATTTAAGAAAGTGCAAAGCATACTTATGATAATGTATATTTCAATAAAAGTATAAAGGAAAGAGAAGAAATGATAATCACCATTACTGGCTGAGAATGGATAGAAGACAAAAGAATGTCGTACAGAGGGATTCAACTATATCAGTAATGTCTTAGTTCCGAGGGTAGGTGATGGGTATGATGTACGTTTTCAAGTGTCTTAAACATTTCACATCTATTTTTTTTAATAGTTGCCTTATCTGAATGAAAATGAACTACCTTTATTTTTACATGTTGGGAAATAAAAATAACTTCCTAGAGATTGTTCCAGGATGTCTTTTCCTAGATATCACCTACATATTATTAAAAAGTAGTTTTAAAATTCTTCCTTTCTGGTTTGTAGTGAAAAATGTTTCTATCAATATAGCTTGCCTATTTTTTTGTTTTAAAAAAATCAAAATAGTTTGTAGAATATTTTGTTTTCAAAATATTAGAAAACACATATAGTAGTACACAGAAAAGATGTCTGAAAAGTTAATTAGAAATTAAATGTTTTGCCTCATAACTGTGATATACTTTAAACACTTACAACAGGTGCCAAAACTCCAGCTTAATGAACATTCTCATCTATTTCAAACATTTGTTGAAAACCAACTATGTGCCTATATCCCAATCTAACCAATTTAAAAAAATAAGTAGGAAGATATTCTACTTACTCTATTTTAGTTCTAAATAAATCATTTTAGAATAGACCCATTTCATTGAAGGAAATCAGTGTGAAAGACAAGGGATAGGACTGAATGCTACTTAAGCAGTTCTTTTTTTTTTAGTCCCAACCTTTTCTGCTGTATTTTACTTAACAACATTAATCTATGACAATGTGGAAAAAAAGCAAAGGAGCTTTCTTATATGTGACTTATTCATAACAGAGCAAACAGATGTGTTAACAATACTGACTTAAAATACATGATTTTGTAACCTTTCAAAATTAAGAACTTTTGAGTAAAAATGGGTAACTCTCAGAATGTGAGTACAGAAGTCCATTTATGAATACAAAAATATAAAGTTGATCACTTAAAAGAATCGGAAGCAATGTTTCCACAGAATACGAAGTAAAGTTATCTGAGAAAAGTTTATAAAGAAAGAAATTTTGGAAAAGTTAAAAAGAAAGCATAATAATATATAAATTCTTAGTACTACCACAAAACTGCCACTGTAAGTAAATGACATAGGTGACTCTATAAAGACTTTCAGACTAAACTCTAAAATTCAGAAATAGAAGTAACTTGTTAAAGAGAAAAGGTCACTAGTGAACTAAGAATTTGGAGACTACAAACGCAGTCTAATCTGTGGGCTTGTTTCCTTATGTGTAATATGGATATGGGAAGATGTCTGGGATCTAAAAGTCCCCTTTGAAAGGACTCCCTTTCCAAATTCTGTGCAAGATATTAAAATCTATTCTCTAGCATACGGTGATAGCTCCATGGCTCTTTCTTATTTTTTTTTTCACTTACAGGATCATTTTTTCTTTAAAATTACATTTTAACACACCTCTTCTGCCTTTAGAACATCTAGCTAACAGCAAGCCATTTCACCAGGCAGATTAATAAAAGGAAGTCTAAACGTCTATTTGATTTTTTTTTAAAGAATGAGGCATCCCGTCTTTCGCAAATCCCGACTCAATACCTAAACGTACCTAAACGAGCACCAATTCACCCCCACGCACAGGCCTACTAAAAGTTGATATGATTATACGATTATCTTCAGTTCATTTCCTATGCTTCACACCTAATAACAAAGAAATTCATAAGGAATGACATCTAACAAGTCACAACCTGATGATAAAACCTGCTGGACCAGAGAACAGCCGCGGCGAGAAGTGGTCAAAAGGAAGCAGCAGGAGGAGGAGGATAAAGTATATTATCGACTCCCAGATCCGGCTAGACAAGTTGGATGGCAGAGGTCGGGCACGTCACAAGTCAGGTAGGGACTGGAAGCTAGGACGAGGTGGACTGTGTTTACACCCCTCCCTCCCACATCCGGAGCCTCAACCCTCACAGAACCCCCGGGGTCTCCACCTGGCCGTCCGCGCCCCTCCGACGCTGGTCAGCTGAGGATCCGAGGAGAAGCCAGAACAAACAGTCGCTGCTGACACAATCCCAGCCCACGGCCTCGGCGGCCCGCACGCGCCGCTCACGCCCACCCTCAAGTCAGGGCTCCGCAGGCCTCGCGGGCCGCCAGTGCCGCCGCTGCCTCAGGCAAACCGAGGGGCCGAGGCTCCGGAAGAGCAGGCCGGGCACCAGTGCCCCCACCCGCCGGCCGCCCCGGCCCAACCTCCTCCCAGAGGAATCCACCGTCCAGGTGCGGAGCGGCACGGCGCGGCGCGGCACGGCTCGGCACCAAGAGGCCCCCCCTCCAGCAAAGGTGCAGAGACAGTACCTGAGCCTTGGTGCCCGGCCTGTTCCGCCTCAGCACTGCCGTCCCCTCCGCCATGACCATAGTGCCAGAATCTGGGCGGCTGGAGTCGGTACCCGGATGTAGGGGGACGGCTGCCTGCGCGGGAGGCGGGGCGGAGCGGCGCTTGTGGCCTGGGCGCCGGGGAGGGGTGGCTGCTGACGGCACAGCCGTAGCCCGCGCGGAGCAGGGCGGGAGGACCGGGGGGAGTCCGGGAAAGGGCCGGCTGACGGAGGGAGGGGGACAAGAGAAGGAACAGCCGACGCCTAGCGGGCGGCTGCTGGAGGTAGGGAAAGATCTGGCCTCCGCGGCCAAGAGCGGCTGCCGAGTAAGCCTGCAGTCTGGCGCAGAGGGCTACCGAATGAATGTGCAAGGCCGGCGTTGACGCATCTCCTTGGGCTTTGTTAGTCACTCTGGAAGGACAGAGTTTGCACAATGGCGACCCTTTCAGTAAACCCTTGTGCAGGCGACTACATAGAGAAGCATAATTCTGTTCCGAAGTCCGCCTAGGCATGCAAAGTGGGAAACAGGCCAGCAGTCTGGGAAGATTCCACAGACCCTGCCTGAAATCGACCCAATCTCAAATCAGACTGGAGTTTTGAGTGTCAAATGATATTTCTGCCATCCGCTGACTTCAAAGCCAAGGACCTTTTCAATGACAAGTTAGTTTATGTAGATAAAAGACCCACATGCCAATTATCTGAGCTAGAGTGGACACTTGATATTGTGCGTTAAGCAGACAAAATTAGCTTGTAATTTTTGCAAATCAGAAGCAGAAGGAGAAAATGAATGCCCCTTGAAAGACGGTGGGAGTTGTACATCTCACAAGTTTCCAAATTTCTTCTGTTGCAAGTTTTAATTGTTCTCTTAAGTCATGAACTAACGGACGTTTTGGCAAACATTTTTGTTTCCTGCTTAGAAACTTTAAACCTTTGAACTAGGATGAGGGAGGCTTTCGGTTACCGGATGGAAAGACAGTTCAAAGGGCAAAGAGTACATACAGAAGGGTGATTTCCAAGAGAGCAAACTATCAGATATCCCATCACATACAGTTAACGGTGTATTGAAAATGCTAAGAGTAGAGCTACGGTCACAGATAGCCTCCAAAGATGGAAGGGAGGCGTGAAGGAGAAGTTGGTTCAAATGAGTGAGTGCAAAACTGAGTAACTGTCAGTGACTTGGAACTTTGTTCAAAGGTGTTTAACAATAGGAAGTCTACCTGCCTTTAAGATTCCCTCTTTCTAGAAGATGTAGAAACTGGTAACTTTTCAAGAGGAAGGACTTAATCCCATCACTACCTCCTAGATATCAGAAGATTTATTCATTAAACAAATATTTATTAAGCTCTACTACCTATTCGGCTCTGAGGTACAAGTATGAAAAGGCCCCGTCCTTAACTATAAGTTTCTTAGAGTCTAGTAATGGAGACAGTCATGCAAATCACTAATTCTCTTACTAAATACAGTGAGAAACTAAGATAAGTAGTACCTAAATGTTCCCTCCCTAAGAGAGTTATGGGTGGGTCTGTGGAGAGCAGAGTCCTAGGTAGGCCCCCCACCTTACTTACTCCAATGATTAAGTTACAATGTCGCAGACTGTGTGGTGCTGTCCCGGAGCTGTAAAAATCAGTTACCTATAGTTGAAGGAGCTTATCTTAAATATTCCTGTAAGTTCAGGTTTGTAAGTTTCAGCCCACCTGAAAAGAACAAGAGAAAAAGTGCCTAAGGAGGTACTAAATTCAGGAACAAAATACGCATTTGTCTCTTTGAAAAGTCCAGCAAAGTTGTACTGTGATGTCAATTTTGGCCTTGTTTACAGGAAGAACTTTGCTTTTTATGGTTGAAATGTTTCTAGCTCATAACCTTCACATTTTAATGCCTCTGTCAGTCTGCACATTGTGACCTCCAAACAAAAACAATTTTATAACCAGGATTAATTTAGCAGGGAGGAGGAGGAGAAGAAAAAAAGAACATGATCTGTAATAACTGTTACATGTAATAATGGGTTACTTGAATATTTTGGTGATAGAAGGAGTAGTCTTTTTAAAGGAAATAGAGACAAGTGGAAATAACTCTGGTTGAGATTCAGAAAATCTAAGTTCTTGTGCCTGTTGACTGTAAGACTTTGAACAATCTATCAAATAAAAGGATTTTTTTTAAATGAAAATAGTGCATGGCATTTCCTTCCTTCTCCTCACAGAGTATGAAAGCGAATATAAAGGTAAATATTTCTGGAATCTTTTAAAGTTTTGGCAGAAAATACTTTGTAAACCCAAAGTATCATAAATAATTTCAAAAATGTGCATCCAGTATGAAAATCTCTTTGGGGACTTTTAAAATCCAAGTAAAATAGTGAATGCCCATTGTGTGTAAGGCACTGAGCAAGTGCTGAGAGACATGACTAAGATGTATAATCTCCTTTCCTTTAAAAGCTTAAAAATAAAGGGGAAAGGAAGATATATGGATTACTACACTACAAAACAAAATGTCTTAAGTATTAAGCAGCCCCTGTTGGTTGCCTACTTGCCATTCGTTCCCCTTCACACATGTTCTTTGCAAAAAGACTTTGCTCTTGCTCAGTATCCATCTCTCCCTATATGACTATGGAAAGGTAAAACCATTTCTAGCTGAGGTTAAATCCTTATTGGCCTAAGCCAACATTTAAAGGATGGGCATGTGACTCCATTTTAATCTAAAGAGATAAGAAAAGGCACCTGGAGCATTTGGGGGAAAGGTTTTCTTGCTCCTGAAGAAATACTAATAGAGATAGCCTCTTTTTTCTGCCAGTGAACCTTGTCAAGTCTGAAGCTGCATCAACCATCTTGACTTGAAAGAAGGCAGCCTAAGAACAAAGCTGACAGACTGAATGATGCATAAAGTAGTTGAAATGTGCCTTAAAGTAGCATTTATCTGAGATGCAGGAGATTTCATTCCTCCAAGTAAAGTTGAAGCAGCAGTGAAGTATGGAGATGTACGTTCATAGCTGAAAAAATTAGTTACATTGTATGTGTGGTTATATACGTTTTCAACATATTATTTGAAAATTAACTTCTCTTTATGAAACTTGTTATGGACAATTTTTTTGGATTTACAAAGTTCAAACTAAGACAACTTTGACTACAAATAAGTGAGATACTGAACTCCCACAGCACTTCATTCTCCTCTCTGGAATTCCAGAATATTTGACCAATTGGTGATTGTTGTAGCCAGCTGCCAGGATGTCCCCAGTGATCATTATCTCCTGGGATTTACATCTTTGTGTGATTCTCTCTCACATTGAATAGGGTTGATCTGTTTAACCAACAGAACACTGTGAAAATGATGTCATGTGACTTGTCATAAAAGACATTGTGGTTCTACTTTACACTCTTAGCTTACCTGCCCTGGGTGAGAAAGCTGTCATGTGTGAGGACCCTCAAGCAGCCTGTAAGGGATCTGCATGGTGGGGAACCGAAGCTCACACCAAGCAAGCATTGCCCTCCCAGCGTAAGTGTCCATCTTGTAAGTAAAATCTCCAGCTCCAGTCAAACCTCTGGATGATGGCAGCTTCACAAAAGACCCCAAACTAGGATCACCCGAATAAGCTGCCCCCAGATTTCTGAACTACATATACTGTGTGAGACGCTTATTGTTGTTTTAAGCCACTAAGTTTGGGATGATTTGTTATGCAGCAATGGATAACTAATACAGCAATTCCTGAATTTTCAGGAAGGGAAGAGGTGATCAGAAGAGATAAGTCACAACAGACTATTATGGTTTCCTTGTTCAATAGGATACTCTCATTAACTTAGCAGCATTCTCGACTTTTATTTTCTTGATGACACTAATCTCTAAAATTATGCTATTTTTTTTAGGGGAGAGGGTAATTAGGTTTATTTCTTTACTTATTTTTTAAGTGGAGGGATTGGGGATTGAACCCATGACCTTGTGCATGCTAGGCAGGCACTCTACCTCTGAGTTATCCCCTCCTCCTGTCTAAAATTATGCTATTAATTTAGTTGTTTACTTCTGCCTCCTCCATTTATTCATCCCTTATCTCCAGGGCCTAAGACAGTGCCTGACACATGTTAAAAAAAAAATGAATGGCATAAAAATACTATAACAAACTGGCCTTTTAAAGTGACAAGCCAATTAAGTATCCACTACTGTTTCTTCCAAGTCAAGTCTCCAGGCTAACTAAGACCAAAAGAGCATTTTGTAAGAGTTAGGCTAAATTTTTTTTTAACATTTTTTTATTGAGTTATAGTCATTTTACAATGTTGTGTCAAATTTCAGTGTAGAGCACAATTTTTGTTATACATGAACATACATGTATTTATTATCACTTTTTTTTTGCTGTGAGCTACCAGAGATCTTGTATATATTTCCCTGTGCTATACAGTATAATCTTGTTTATCTATTCTACACTTTGAAATCCCAGTCTCTCCCTTCCCACCCTCCGCCCCCTTGGCAACCACAAGTTTGTATTCTATGTCTGTAAGTCTGTTTCTGTTTTATATTTATGATTTTTTTTTTTTTAGATTCCACATATGAACGATCTCATATGTTATTTTTCTTTCTTTCTGGCTTACTTCATTTAGAATGACATTCTCCAGGAACATCCATGTTGCTGCAAATGGCGTTATGTTGTTGGTTTTTATGGCTGAATAGTATTCCATTGTATAAATATACCACATCTTCTTTATCCAGTCATCTGTTGATGGACATTTAGGCTGTTTCCATGTCTTGGCTATTGTAAATAGTGCTGCTATGAACATTGGGGTGCAGGTGTCATTTTTAAGTAGGGTTCTTTCTGGATATATGCCCAGGAGCGGGATTCCTGGGTCATATGGTAAGTCTATTCCTAGTCTTCTGAGGAATCTCCATACTGTTTTCCACAGTGGCTGCACCAAACTGCATTCCCACCAGCAGTGTAGGAGGGTTCCCTTTACTCCACAGCCTCTCCAGCATTTGTCGTTTGTGGACTTTTGAATGATGGCCATTCTGACTGGTGTGAGGTGATACCTCATTGTAGTTTTGATTTGCATTTCTCTGATAATTAGTGATACTGAGCATTTTTTCATGTGCCTATTGATCATTTGTATTTCTTCCTTGGAGAATTGCTGTTTAGGTCTTTTGCCCATTTTTGGATTGGGTTGTTTGTTTTTTTCTTATTAAGTTGTATGAGCTGCTTACATATTCTGGAGATCAAGAAGTTAGGCTAAATTTTAACATGTCTTAAAGAGCTACACTTAATCTGTAAAAAGGAAGAGGGGTTGGATCCATTCCTTGTCTCTTATAACAGGAAAATCTCCAGATAAAGCCAAGATTGGAAAATAAAAACCCAAACTATGAAAATACCTAAAGAAACCATGAAAGAACCTTAAAGTACTGGAGAAGACCTTTCAGAGTTTGACATAATAACCAGAAGCTATAAAGGGAAACATTTATTTATTCAGTTATACCAAAGTGACTTCTACAAGTTCAAAGCATAAACAAAATCAAAGACAAAATGATGAACTGGAGGAAAAAGCTTATCACAAAGGACCAATTTCCCTGATAAATAAAGATATCACACAAATCATAAAAGTCAAGTCACCCACTAGAAAAATGAGCCAAAGACATTAACACTCAATAGGAACAGTCAGTTAACAGTAAAGGAAATAGAGATGGCTCTTAAAACACGAGTTGTTTACCTTCATTCATAATGACAAATTATCAGTTTGGCAAAATAAAAACTGTATAATATCCTGTATTATTGAGAGTGGGAAGAAATCAGCAGTCTTACATTTGCTGATAGGACTATTAATTGATAAAACTAATACAAATGTGCAACTTGGAGAAATGTGTGTACGTATGTGATAAAAGTCCACAAACCCTTTGACATAGCAGTTACATGCCTAACAATTTATCTTACAGATATACTTGTTCACATGTGCAAAAAATTTATGAAAAATTTTATTTATTGCAGAAGTATTTCTATTAGCATAAGAATAGAATTTAAATATCCATCAATGGGAAACACCTAAATAAATTTTGGCTTATCCATATAACGAAACATCATACAGCTATAAAGAGAATGAAAAAGCTTTTTTATGTACTTTATAGATTAATTCTAAAAACAAATTGTTAATACAAAAAAAGCCAGGTGCCAAATGGAGTGTATGAAATGTTATTTTATTCTTAAAAGGAAAAAATGTATATTTTATATACATAGAATACATACATATACACACAAATACTTATGTATACATAAAACACCCCTGAAAGGAAGAATATAAACTGTTACATTATTTGCCTCCAGAGATGGAACTGTGTGGCTGGGGCACAGAGATGGGAAGGCCTCTTTCAGTGTATATCCTTTTGAATTTTTAACTACATACATGTTATCTATTTTTAAGTAAAATTAAAGTTTGGGAAGAAAATAACAGACTTCACTAAAAATGTTAGGGACATCTACAGCCCTCCTATTACAGCTAATTCTTAAACTAAGAGGAGTTAGGATTTGTCAAATGTCACAAAACCAGTATGTAAGCAACACAGGATCCAGATCCTGGGTTTGAGTGGGCTCTCTCATACAGATTGCTTAAGAGTGAAGGAAAACATTTAAATACTCTATGTAAATAAACCAAAAGTTCAAAATTCATTTTGGTGTGGGTGCAGGGAAAACAGCAATTAACTTGCTGGATAAGGCATGACTTAGTATAATGCTGGAGAGCAATCTGGCAGTCCATACTGAGAAGCTTAAGTGCTCACAGCCATCTAAGTGTATTGTTGAAAAAGTATGGGGAAGAAATGCCATATAAAACTTAAAAATTTTATTATTTATATTGAAAACAGTGTGGAATAGAGATCAATGGAACAGACTACAAAATCCAGAAATATGTTTATTTAAAAATTTAATGTATGATAAAAGTGACATCTCAAATTTTGGAGCAGGGGAGTGGTGGTAGGGAAGAATGGATACTCCAATAAAGTTGAGAAAAGATAATCATTGGTTAAAAAACCAAAGTGAGACATATACTATACACTAAAATTATGGATCAATGAATAACTTAAATTTTCAAAAGAATGAGATTTGACTAGCAATAAACAAAAACTGCACATCAAATTAGGAAACAAATGTGACAAGTTCATATCTCTGTTACATAAAACCTTATGATCCATGTTGGTGGGAAAGCAAAATGGCGTAGCCACCATGCAAAGCAGTATAGAGGATCCTCAGAAAGTTAATAGAACTACCATAGTAGTGGAATTCAGCAATTCCACTTCTGGGTATTTATCTAAAAGAATTGAAATCAGAATCTCAAAGGGATACTAGCACTTTTGTGTAAACTGCAGCACTATTCACAATAGCCAAGATGTGGATGCCTAAATGTCCATCTACTGGTTAGAGAAAATGTGGTGTACACATACAATGGAATATTATTCAGCCTTAAAAAAGGCAATCCTGCAATATTTGGCAACATGGATGAACCTTGAGGACACTATGCTAAGTGAAATAAACCAATCACAGAAGGTCAAATCCTGCATTCCACTTACATGAAGTATCTAAAATAGTCAAACTTGTGGAAGGAGAAGAGTAGAAGGGTGGAGGTCAGGGACTGGAAGAAGGGTACATTGGGAATTGCTAATCAACAGGCATAAAGTTTCAGTTAAGCAAGATGAAAAAGTTCCAGATATCTACTGTACAACACTTATCTATAGTAGATAGAATAGCTCCCTGGTAATTTTTAGTCTCAATTTCCCAAATTTTTTGTGTAGAATAGTGGAAGGCAGACTTGGAAGTCAGACAAACCTAAGTTCAATTCCAACCTATGACTTAAAGTTTGTGTCGGCTTGAGCAAGTTATTCTACTTCTCTGTGCATCATTCACCTATAAAGCAAAGAACATCTGCCTCAAAGGATTGCTATGACTACAGTTTAGCAAGATTATATGGTAAGTGTTTAAAACAGTGCCTGGCAAGTGCTCAAAAAATGGTAATGTTATCATGAAAATTCCAGTCAGAATTTTATCTATTTTGTTTTCCTTACTATTTTTCTGTTGAGGTGAATGACATGCTTTTCAAAAACATATGGTTCCACACCCCTAAATTCCTCATTTTTGGCCCAAATTATCTCATGCCAAAACTCTTGCCCATATTAGGCAAGACTCACTCTAAAATTGTATCTTTAGCAATTCTTCTAGACAAGCATCACAGGACTTCTGTGATACAAAAAATTCTCCCATCCCTCTGACTTACATTGTGGATGGAGTCCTGAAGTTTCAAGTATACCAAGTAATTCCAAGGACAAACCAAGATTCACAAACTGTCATTTTAGATCTCAAAACTCACTTATTTTTTGGGGTTTTGGGAAAACATAATCATGGCCTTTGGACTGGATTCCTAACTGCAATTTACCAGCCACATGGCCTTGAACAAGTTTCCTCATCTCTGAGTCAGTTTTCTCACTGGTGAAATAGAGGGTAAATTGTGCTTACAAGGTTATGACGTGTCTGGGGCACAGTAAGAAACTGATGACCAACTCTGGATCTGTGAAAATAGAGCTTTTAATCTTTTATCTAAATATAACAAAAACCTTAGTTTACCAAATGGCACTAACATATAAGTACACATAAATACTACTTTACTGATGCGGACATAGCCAAAAATGGAGACTTTTATCCCATGCCACTTAAAATTTCATTTAGAGTTCAATTACACAATTTAAATATGGGAAACAACTTTTAAGACATGATCATCAACTAGCTTGTAAGGAACCAAAACTAGGAAATAAATTTTGACTGCCAAGGCAGAAAATAGCTGGTAGCCAAGTAGTCAAGTTTAGGGTCTGGCAATCGACTCTCGTGTAGGACTCTCTACATTCAAATCTTAATTCTCCCTAGCTGCTATAGCTCAATCAAGCTATTTTATCCAGTTCTGTGATTCAGTTTCCTATATGTTAAATTCAACAAATTTTATACTTGATACCTACTAAAATTGGCAGACACTTTAGGTACCACCCCCACAGTGGTTATCACCAAGGTTGAAATTACAACTATCAAGTGCTTAGAATTAGCTGACAAAGTAGCAGAGGCCATATAAGATGAAGTTTTAGCATCTGCAGGTGGACATGTCCAAATCCTGGCTTTGTCACTTCCTACTGAGTATTTCCAGTTATTACTTAACTCCTCTGTGCCTCATCTTCCAGATGGGAATTATAGTACCTACATCTTATGTTTAAAAATTAAACCAACTGATACATGCAAAAATACCCACAACAGTTGCCAACACCTGGAAAACCCTCCTGAAGTGTTAGCTGTAAATACTATCACAGTGCCTAGCTGGCATACAGAAGGCACTCAGCCAATGGGACCTACTATATACTCTGCCTTGGATTTTTTGTTAAGTAGACTAAGTAGTAATATTGTTTTAAGAACTGGAAATGTTCATTAAGTTTTTCAAAATATAGATTTCATAAATGAAGAATTATACTTAAATGTTTGTTATGTATGAAATTAGAATGTCACTACTTGTCTTTCTTAAGTGTCAATCTGTGGCTTTGTATCAGCATCAAGTATATATATATATATATATATATAAAAGCTAAACTCAATTTGAAAATTGAAAACCTTGTTTCCCAGAATTCTCTACAGGTTACTTGAAAAAAACAAAACAAAACCCCCCACCAAACTAAGAACCCTAAAAACCATCTTAAATCACTAAATAAAGATTAACCATTCATTTATATATTTTTATTTGGAAATGTTTCTATCAGTACAGTGAAACTAAATTTGAGAGACACTGGATGTCATTAGTTTGGATATCATTAGTTTATTATAAAAGAGAGATGTGGAAATTATTTACATGATGAAAAGATTTCAGAACTTCAGTGGAATGGGCAGCTTCACGTGATGCCATTTCAATAGTGACATTTCAGTCTACATATTTTCCAAGAATGTCACCATCTCTAAATAAGAAATAATCCTGCAAATAGAGAAACCATTAGTTAAGAAAACTAATAGCAAATACTTAACTTTCTCTTAAAATTATGAAATTTACATACCTTGTCATCTAGAACTACTTTGGTGCCTCCGTATTCTGGGAGAAGTACTTTATCTCCAACTTTCACACTAACTGGTTGAATCTCTCCACCCTTCAGAAAATAAGGATGTTTATTAGCAAAGACATCTAGTTGATCAAGTATTTACACTTAACTCTTTAATAAGTGTGCTCACTCAAATCAAATGTTAAAAAAGAACTTGGTGGCCAAGTGATATAATTTATACAATCATAGACTTTCACTCAAAAACACCACTATAGAGTTACATTTTGAAATAATGCACACACAGTGGCTTAAAGTAAAACCTGATTTCAGTGTAAAAGTTCAAAGTGCTATACTGGGAAAACTAAACTAGTTTTTAACCGTTAAATAGTAACATAAACTCAACTCTACCATAGGTACAATGGGCATATTCAACTTCCTTATGAAAAGTTTTCTGGCTCTGGAACATATACATTTGTGATTCAATTTCCTTTCCTCCAAGGCAGATTTGCAGAGAGGGTAGAAGCAGAGTGCCCAAAGCCTTCCTATTCCTAACTCCAGGATAAGGTAACTCCCTGCTAGAACTTTCTTAGAGGCAACTGAAACAATGCAATTAACATATTTGTCCCAAAGGGCATATGTGTAATCCAGCTGACACTTTTGTAAGTCTGAGGTCTAAACAGTAATTGAAGAATGCGTGGAAGCATATTTCAGTTCCTTTCAAAGGTATGCCAACCAAGGCCCAAAGTGGTTAAAGGATTAGGGCAATTTTAGTGTTAGAGGTTAGACCAAGAGTTCAAATTTCCCTTCAATTCTTAAAAAGCCCCCACGGGTTATCTTTAAGCATAATTATTCCTACTGATTTTAACACTCTGCAACTCTCCATCATATAAAATAAGCTATTTCATTTCACAATCATTTTTGCTAGTGTGAGAGTAGATGTGAATCCCCAAAGAAATGATCTTTAAGATAACAAGCTATTATAAATAGAAAAAAAAGCTATCTAAAAGGCTACTTTTAATAATAACCAAGGTTTTTTCTCTCTCCATTTCACATCACATAAACATTAGTTTCATTTTAGTCGTCCCTTACCTTTCCTTTAGAGCCCGATCCAACAGCTACTACTGTTGCCTGCAATACTTTCCCTTGAGATTTTTCTGGAAGCATGATGCCTCCTTTGGTTACAGTTTCGGCTGCACTCCTTTCAACTAATACGCGGTCAAAGAGGGGGAGAAACTTTCTAAATGCCTGTCCTGCCTGTAGAGAGAGAAATGTTAAACTTGAAACAAAAACAATATATGCTAAACAGACCACATGTGGCGTTCAAAGATAACGCCAAAATTCAGATTACTAAAAGAAAATCCCTTAGAACGTTCAACTCTACATTCCAAGCTTAATTTTCCATTCCCTATGTGTGTTAGGGGTCGTTGTGGCTCCTCTGGTCAGTAGCCAGAGCAGCTTTAAGAACAACCTTAGTTCAATCCAAGGTCAAGCACTCTTCTTCCTCGGATTTTCCTAGAAATTGTCAGCAAACATTAAACTTCCTCCGTCTGGAATCATGCTTTTTTCAAGACGACTGCACACCTGCTAAGGCCCTGCGGAACTGCACTTGGGTCGGCCGCCGCGCTGGAGTCGGGGTTCCCACCCCCTGCGCCACACGTTGCCTCCACGCGCGTGCAAAGAGCTCTCGGCTGAGAAAAAGGTCAGTGGAGCCTCTCCTATTCAGGGTTAGCGCAGCGCCCGGTCACTGAGTGACCGCCTACCCCTCTCAACAGGCCCAAAGGGAGCCGTCCGGGCTCCGCGTGCACCCCAGGCCAACCCTGGCCCTCGGGCCACCGGCCGACGCGGTACTCACCATGACTCCGGTCCCCGCAGTTCGTACTCTCCCCTCCCGCCGCTGCCGCAAAGAGAAACCCGCAGTCCAGCCCTCCGGCCACGTGAACTGGGGAAAAGGCCGTGCAACGCGCAAGCGCGCTCGCTCCCGCCCCGGCCCCTCCCCGCGAGAGGGGGCGGCCGCAGCAGCGCGCCCCGCGATTCGTCTCCTGAGCTCTGCGCAGGCCCCTGACGCGCCGACCGGGAGGCGGAAGAAAAGAGGAGCTCCTTCTAGGCTTTTCTAGGCCGTCGGCCGAGGTGAAAGTACTAGCCCTTCGCCCCCCCTCCCGGAAATGACGCGACTTGACCCTTGACCCACACAGCGCGGCGCTTCCCGGAAAGTTCTGGAACGGCGCGCCGCCCGGGAACTAGCCTAAGCCGGCCGGAGAGAGCTGAGCTCGCCGGCCTGGCCTAGCGCGGGTAGGGAGGGGCGGGGCTGGCGCGCGGCGCGTGCAGATTGCCGGGCCCGAGCCGACGGGAAGGGGGTGGGCGCCGCCCGCACGCGCGCTGCGGAGGGGCGGGGGGAGCCGCGGAGGGAGGGGACACAAGCTCATTGCCGTGTGCGCCCTGCGCTCTGTCCCTCACTCGCCGCCGTCGGCCTGTCTCTCCGCTCGCACATCGTGCCGCTGCCCCGCAGGTACGCGGCCGCCCCGCGCCTCCTTACCCTTGCGCTTCGGAACCCTGAGCCGGCCTTCCCCCGCTGTCCTGAGTTGGCGGGCCGGCGACAGCCAGAGCTTCCCCGGGGCGCTGCAGGCCCAGGCCCGCAGAGCCAGGCCTCTTGGGTCCATGAGGGGACCCATCACGTGCGCAGTGGAGTTCCCGGGTCTCCCGCCCGGTCAGGGCGCAGCAGGGAGGGCTTACCCGGGAGTGTGTGTGGAATCGGGGAAGTGTGTTCACATGGGTCCTCCGATGCAGCCCGTTTCTGGCCGGGTGTAGAGTGCCGGGGAGGGTGGTCGTTGCGCGTGGGAACCGCCCTTGGCCCCGCGGACAGCTGGGGTACATCGCCTCCACCTTTGACCTTGCTTGGGTGTCCTGATGGAAAAACACGTGGGGCCGCCCAGAGTGGGCCGTGCCGCCGCCCCCAGCATCGCGGCCTTGCATGCCGCCCTGATACAGTATCCCCGAGTGGATACATGAGGACACATTTTACTCAGCGGATGTTTGCACCTTCGGGAGAATTTTTACTCCCTTGGTCATTTGGGTTTATAGCCTGCCTCTTCCCTGTTGACTTGGGTTTTCAGGGGCATTTGGAGCGGTTTTGCTCACAAGGCCATTTTAGCGGTGAAAGATTAACTCGTTTTTAGCGTCCGGGGTAGGTGGCCATGGGGAAGGATATGTTTTGTGCTCGTGCTTTAGATGAGGCGTGGGGCGGCCTGTTTCTTAAAGCTTGCGCTATTTGCTGGTGTTCGGGGCTGTGGAGCGTTCCGAGGCCCAGGTGCAGTGGCTGGCAGAGGTCAGCCCAGCTCGCTTCTAACAGTTCCTGTTCTGTTGCACAGGTGATCGCGTTGTAACACACCACGGGTAGTGCTAGTATTATATTGATAATCTGCTTGTTTCTCCTCCAGAAATGCTTCGATTACCCGCAGTCCTTCGCCAGATTAGGCCAGTGTCCAGAGCACTGGCTCCTCATCTCACTCGGGCTTATGCCAAAGATGTAAAATTTGGTGCAGATGCCCGAGCCTTAATGCTTCAAGGTGTAGACCTTTTAGCCGATGCTGTAGCCGTTACTATGGGGCCAAAGGTATCAGTATCGTTAATTTTGTTGTTATTTATGATATTGTTAAAGAATAACATTTTGTTGATGGCGAGTAGTCATACAAAGCTATTGAACAGTGCTTTGGTGACTTTAAACAGTATCTGCCGAATTTGCAAAACCTTATTTTGTACGATGTGACGTAATCAAATTGTTAACTCCTAGCTCAAGATAGATTGTTAAACTCAGGGTAGAATTAATTTTGCTTGCCTGCTTGAGTTAGATTTTGATTTCTTTCCCAGTGCTTAGTACCAAGCATAGAGGGAAGAGAGTAACTTCCATAATACCTCAAGTATGTGCTTGTAGGTTCTAGTTTAACCTAACGTTTTCCTGTTGTCCCTTGTGTTCCAAAGCACATTTAAAAGTTTAAGTCTCATTTAACAAATAGATTGGGGAATAAAGGGTAATGAGTAATTTGAAGAAACCTTTCTGAGGGTCATGCATGGTCGAGTGCATTTCAGATTGAAGACATTACAAATATCGAAGTGATCAAAACTGTAAAATAAGGTATTTGCGTGCCTCACAAGAAGCAGCTTTGGTTCAAATTCAAAGCCACAATACTATTTGCACTATATTTGAGATTTAATGTTGAACAACTCAGGAAGGGTATGCTGTACTTATCTTGCTGTTAATATTTTAGAAAGTAAATTTTAAAGCACGTTTTAAAGTTTTCACAGTACTATTAGAGATAGCAGGCACGGGACAAAACTTAAGTATAAATTATGTGAAGACTTCTAGAATTTCAGTATAATCCACGAAATTGCTATTAGTTTATCTTGTGTTCTTATTTTATAAGATGACATGGGTCTCTAGGACTTTTATCTCCTATAACATCTCATCCAAGGAAATGTACTTTGCAACAAAGAGGTCACTTTGTAAACTAAGAACATTGATGAGCTTGCCCTTGAGGTTCATGCTGTCAGGTGTTGGACTGAGGCTTTCAAGTAATTGCCTATTATAAAAACTGCTCCTATTTTAAGTTAAATCGTGAGTCTGTGACTTTTTTTTCCTCTGCAATTATAGGGAAGGACAGTGATTATTGAACAGAGTTGGGGAAGTCCCAAAGTGACAAAAGATGGTGTGACTGTTGCAAAGTCCATTGACTTAAAGGATAAATATAAAAATATTGGCGCTAAACTTGTTCAAGATGTTGCCAATAACACAAACGAAGAGGCTGGGGATGGCACCACTACTGCAACTGTACTAGCACGTTCTATTGCCAAGGAAGGGTTCGAGAAGATTAGCAAAGGTGCTAATCCAGTGGAAATCAGGAGAGGTAGGAGTGTTTCTTTATTGTCATCACAGTGTTTTAAACTATCAGTTAAATTATATTAGTTGATTCTTTGTTGTTTTTCCTCTTTCCTGAAAAATCTTTAAAAATCCTTAAAAAAAAATCTCTTGAGTAGTGATCTTACGTTTGGCTATGTGGTGGGTTCTGTGCTAGGTATCAAAGGGGGAAATGTGACTAAGACAGTCCTGTTTTCCACAGTCATCCATCCCTGTCATCCCCTGTCCCCCACTTCTCCCTTAAACCAACAGCTTATATTGGAAGTTACAGCATATATTGTGTACCTTGAAAATAGTAAATTTAATGAGAATCAGAACAGAAAGAGATTATACAGTTTTGATGTTTTACTTTAGTTATGTGGAAAGTAGGGCTAAACAAGAAACCATGTCACCCAGGGTGTCAGAATGAGTTTGCTTTTTTTTCCCTTGCCTCTTAACAGCACGTATTGTGTATTCGTCTGCATTTTGTTTATTTTTGCTTGTTTTAGGGAGCTGGGCCACAATTTAAAGATCTCTCCTTGGCATGGAATTGCTATGTATCTCTAGGGTTTGTTATCATCCAAATTAGGAAACTTAAACCAGGATAGTAAAGGGGGATGCCATTAATAACTTTGTGAGAACTGGCATCTCTGGTGTTCTGAGGTATCATAATCTCATCTATTTCAGTGTTTGAGATCCAAATGAGTGTGTTGCATTAACCACTCGCAAGTTGAATTGAGGTTATTAAGGATACTTCCCAAATAAAGTCATTGTTTTCACACAACTTGCTTTTTTTTTGAAGTAACATTTTTCAAAGAAGGGAAGAGCTAGTCCTGTTCAAACAAAATGGGCTTCTCAAATCCACATCGGGATGCTGTATGTTAAAGATGTTTTATTCATAGTTACATATTTTTTAAGTGAGAAAGTTTCAGGCACTTAAAACCCAAGGGCACAGCCACAGGAAAGTCCTTATCCTTGAGAGTTACACTTGTTTAAAATAATGGACTGTAATCCATTTGGGTGTTTTTTGTGTCATTCAGTTGAGGGGAAATGTGTTGGATGACCCTCAGAAATATACAACATATTATGGGGAAGATTTACACAGAATGAGTTGGATGGTGAAATTCTTGAAGTTGTACACCTTGGGTTTTTTAAAATACAATTTTCATAATAATTTTGGCACTGTGGGACTTCATTTATTAAAGTTCCCGTTCCAGTGCATGCCATCTTCCTCCACGTGAGAAGTGCTGACTCAGGAGCAGTGCATAAGCATTAAGGCATTGCAACATGTAATGTGAACCAGAAATTTTACTTGACATGGAGCCATGAGAGAATGAGCACTGTAATATTTGTTCTTCAACCAGGTGTGATGCTAGCTGTTGATGCTGTAATTGCTGAACTTAAGAAGCAGTCTAAACCTGTCACAACCCCTGAAGAGATCGCCCAGGTACAAAAATTTTTGGTAATATTTTATGATAAATTTTTTTTTAAAGTTTTAGTAACATGATTTTGTTCCATAATTACCAACTAGTGTCAGAATAACAATACTTCCCAGTCACCAGCATTGGAAGCATTTTTCTTGCTCCTGAAGCATTTGAAAGTAATGCAGTGACCATAATTTGAATCTTAAATGGGTTGTCATTTTAGTTCTAAATGGCTCCAAATAAAAACTCATTTGTATGTGTGGAAAATGTTCCTTGTCCATTTATCAAAGTTGCGTAATTTGTAATACTGCCACATTTGTCAAGGGGTAAAAATAAGCGTCAGCCTCCCTTTTCTCTTCTGTTTCTGTTTAAAAGAATAATTGTGTGTTTATTTCATATCTTTCAAAAATAATGAGGGTAAATAATGAATTTTAAAAGTTGAAAACAACCATTAGAATTATGCCATAAAATCCCCTCCCCCGTCTCACCACTGTCACTGTCCTTCTAGCTTCCCACCAAGGATGTATCAATTTGGAAACTGGGAGAGGGTAAGGGAGTTGATTGAGGACACTAGCCTTATTTGGAAGAGTTATTTCATTATTTCAGGTTGCTACGATTTCTGCAAATGGAGACAAAGAAATTGGTAACATCATTTCTGATGCAATGAAAAAGGTTGGAAGAAAGGGCGTTATCACAGTAAAGGCAAGTGTGTTTTTAATGATGGATTGGAATGAGGTGTTTGGTAATGAAATCTGAGTTTTACAAATACAAAAATTTGATCTGGGGGGAGGGTATAGCTCAGTGATGTAGAGTGTGTGCTTAGCATCTATGAGGTCCTGGGTTCAATGCCCAGTACCTCCATTTTAAAAAATGAATGAATAAATCTAATTTCCTCTCCCCAAAATGAAAAAAATTTTGATCTATATGTGTTTCCAAAAGTATATTTCATTTTTCATGGGTATAATAGGCACCTATATAGAATAGAGTGCTTACTGTGTTTTGTGTGAACTATTAAACTTTGCCTTTAGGAGTAAATCCATCCTGACTTAAATGATACTGTAAAAATATAAAAAGAAAAAAATAAATAAATAAATGATAGATGTAAAAATTAGTTCAAATATGCATTCTTGAAACTTTTGCAGATATGGAGTTGGATGCCCTGGGGCATTGGTAGTCCTACCTGGATTCCTTATGAGAAGTGAGGACCTGATAAAAATTAGTCTGTAATTGGAACCTTAGTGTTTCTTAAGTGAAATTCATATAACGAATTCTTTGATTTTCATAGGATGGAAAAACACTGAATGATGAATTAGAAATTATTGAAGGCATGAAGTTTGATAGAGGTTATATTTCTCCATACTTTATTAATACATCAAAAGGTAAGTAAATCAGTAACTGATTTTTGTTTTTCTCTAAAGGGAGGTACCGGGGATAGAACCCAGGAATAACCCAAAAATTTTTTTTTAACATAAAGTGTACTGGAACTTTGGTTTAGAGCTTTTTCACTTAAATAAATTGCAGTCATTTTCAGAATAATGTTCTGAAGTTGGTTAGAAATAGTCTATGTTTTTTGCAGGTCAGAAATGTGAATTCCAAGATGCCTATGTTTTATTGAGTGAAAAGAAAATTTCTAGTGTCCAATCCATTGTTCCTGCTCTTGAAATTGCCAATGCTCACCGTAAGCCCTTGGTCATAATTGCTGAAGATGTGGATGGAGAAGCTCTGAGTACACTCGTTTTGAATAGGTAATAGGCAGTGGTATTTGGTTTACATTTCCAGTTGAAAGGCAGTTATTTGTATTGATTGAAATCTCCAGTATGTACCTCCACACCAAACCACTTGTGTTTGTATCTAGAGCTGTGTAGGTGTGCTTCATGAACCCTTAGTCCAGTCATGTTTCTGTCTTTTTGAGTGGGGTCCCAGAGCCCTAATGTTTTGTGCAACTTTCTCATAAGATAGCCTAAGAGTTTACAGTTGTTTTGAAGGTGACTGACTTGTGTTTTCTTCGGTTTTTAAAAAAAGACTTCCAGAGAAAAATATTTTCCCAATTATAATTTTGCATGGGAAGAGATAAATAAACAACTACCATTCTAACCTAAGTGTATTTAGCCATTGGTATTTTACGTAATATGTTAAAAAGAAAATGTTAATGTATAGTCTGAAATAGAGATTGGGCCTCTACCTGAAGTAAGCTGAGGTCTGTTCACTTAATTTTTTAAATCTATAATTTAATGTATTTTCTAGTGTAAGACAGGTAATATTAATGCTGCAAACAGTTATCTTAGGGCATTATTAAAATACACATTCTTCCTAGTCTTAGAACTGAGGTATATTAGAAATGAGATTCTCCAATTTTATTATAATGGAAGGACACAAATGAAATAGCAGGTATATGTTAGAGAATTGCACACCTTGACCTGACCTAAGTGAATTATCCTGGAATGTTTGTAGCCTGGATTTGCTTTTTGGGTTATGAAAAAGCCCTAGAGTTGTGGGATTTGAAACCGAAGTAAAAAAAAAAAAAAAAAGAAAAAGCAGGCCTAAGGAGTTTTCATGGAGCCATTTTACTGGTAGCTGTAAAGTTGGATCTCCAATTTACTTGGCATACCATCAGTTTAAATCTGATTTTTATTTGACTTCTTAATAAAATTGATCATTTCTGTCTTAAACGTTTGTATATTCCTTCCATTTCACAGCCTAGTCTCAACTGGGCATTTTATAAATTTTATGTTCTAAGTTCATTACCTGATAAAAATTGTATATAAACTTAATGTTATTATCAGCAGTATTTTACATTTATAAAGGAACTGAATTAAAAACTGCTTGCTCAGGATATAGCTAGTATTTTATAACTGTAAATGAAGTGTATAACCTTTAAAATTATGAATCATTATGTGATACACATAAAACTTACTGTAAATCAACTATATCTCAATAAAAAAGAAAGAGCTGCTCAAGCTTGACTTTAATAGGAGCTTAATACTAAATGGAACCCATCCAGTAGGGGTAATTGCTGACTAGATGACCCCCAAATTTAGTATAGAGTAATTCTGATCCTCACAATCTATAAAATAGTTATCACTATATTTAACTTACACATTTTCAACGGGGATGTAAGGTCAGCAGTTTACATTAAGAAGGTAAGCAGACACTAGCAAATGTGGATAAATTGTTCTTTCCTGTCTCAGTTTATCTAAAAGTTGCCAGGTGGCAAAAAAAAAAAAAAAATCTTTAGAAGTTCAGCTTCCTAAGTAACCTTAGTCAGAACTTGAAGAACTAGACAGGTATTTTTTGTAAAATTTAAATCTTCTTAATAACTGTTCTTAACAGGCTGAAAGTTGGTCTCCAGGTTGTAGCAGTCAAAGCTCCAGGTTTTGGTGACAATAGAAAGAACCAGCTTAAAGACATGGCTATTGCTACTGGTGGAGCAGTAAGTAAAATAAATGTGATTTTGATTTACTGCATGTTAGTCACACATCCAGGTCTGAGGTTTATGAGGAGAATTCACATTTTCACAGATACTACTGTCAGCTCACCTAATCTGTGTTTCTGCTGGATGTGGGGAGGAGGAGGTTGGGTTAAATAGTACTGCGAAGGTCCCTTTGCTTAACTTGCCAGGACTCTGGCACAAGAATGGGCTTATTGACTACCATGTTTTCAGGAATGTACTAGAAAGACAGGACTTCAGAGTTTAAGCCTAGGTTCTAGTCTTTGTTCCACTAAAAGTATAGCCTTAGATGAGTTTATACTTTTCTCAAAAAAGCTAATATTAATTGAGGATTAAGTGAGCAGTTGGAAATGTAATGAAAGACAATACTCAGTTTTGTCTGGACTAGCTATGGTCTTGAAATCTCATGTTTCAAAGAAACATAGTATTATAAGATGTTTCTCTCTTCAAAACACCTGTGTGATATATTAATAAACTTGATATAATGAAAAAAGTATAAACTGTAATTGGTTCCTTTTTTTTTTTTTTTTAATGTTTTTGTAGGTATTTGGAGAAGAGGGACTGACTCTAAATCTTGAAGATGTTCAGCCCCATGACTTAGGAAAAGTTGGAGAGGTCATTGTGACCAAAGATGATGCCATGCTCTTGAAAGGGAAAGGTGACAAGGCTCAAATTGAAAAGCGTATTCAAGAAATCATTGAGCAGTTAGATATCACAACCAGTGAATATGAAAAGGAAAAACTGAATGAACGTCTGGCAAAACTCTCAGATGGTGTAGCTGTGCTGAAGGTAAGATTCATTGTTGTATTTTATAAGCTGCTTGGGTTCTAGCCCAAGAATGATTGTTTCAGTGGTATTCCCCAATAATGCCATGTAACCAAAATGTTTAGGGAATCCACTTTCTTGTGGAGATACTTATTTATAAAATTTCTTTACTGAAATATTCTTAAAACCAGAATTGAACTTGTAGTGGGGGGATTGTGTGGGAGAAGATGTTCAATGATCATTCTGGAGTCTGACACTAAACTCACTCTGTTAACTGTTTAATAGGCAGCCTTTGTAAAATTGCTTTTTAAGTAAACCAGATGCTTTTTAATGACTCCTGGCAGTCAGCATCTTGAATGGCAGAGGCCATACTAACTGGAATTCTTTCTTAATCTTCAGGTTGGTGGAACAAGTGATGTTGAAGTAAATGAAAAGAAAGACAGAGTTACTGATGCCCTTAATGCTACACGAGCTGCTGTTGAAGAAGGCATCGTTCTAGGAGGGGGCTGTGCCTTGCTTCGGTGCATTCCAGCCTTGGATTCAATAACTCCAGCTAATGAAGATCAAAAAATTGGTAAAAAGTTACCTTAGAAATTAGTTTATTTGCAGCCAGGTTTTAGACTCTGTTAGAATTATGTTGTTGCTGCCCACTAAGTGGAACAAGAAGTCACAAAGCAATTTCCAGAATAACAGAAGTAGAATAGTGCTGATGTCAGGGAGAGACGAAAGATGCGTCACGTCTTTCAGGAGGAATGATTTGATCTGTGGCATCTTCCTAGTTGGAATTTTTCAATATCCGTACTCTTACGAGTAGAATTGTGCTTTAATACAAAAGAACTAAAATTAATTTGCTAAAAATTATTTTCTTTATAGGAATAGAAATTATTAAAAGAACACTCAAAATTCCTGCAATGACAATTGCTAAGAATGCCGGTGTTGAAGGATCATTGATAGTTGAGAAAATTTTGCAGAGTTCTTCAGAAGTTGGTTATGATGCTATGCTTGGAGATTTTGTGAATATGGTGGAAAAAGGAATCATTGATCCAACTAAGGTAAGTAATTGGCCACTATCAAATAGTGACTATAAACTATATAGTAAATAGTTTGACCACTGTCAGGAATACTTTCAAGAACTCTTCATTAGGTCTAGTTTATTTTTTACTAAGGAAAAGTAATATTTTATTACTATTCCCCTAGGTTGTAAGAACGGCATTGCTGGATGCTGCTGGAGTGGCCTCTCTGTTAACTACAGCAGAAGTTGTAGTCACAGAAATTCCTAAGGAAGAGAAGGATCCTGCCATGGGTGGAATGGGTGGAATGGGAGGTGGTATGGGAGGCGGCATGTTCTAATTCCTAGAATAGTGCTTTACCATTAGTGAACTGTGAGAGGAGGCTCGAGGCAGCATTCCTCACCAATAACTTCAAGAGGGGTCGGTTGAAGGAGATGACTGAAGAAAAGGCTGGCTGATGTTTAAGAAAATCACTATAACCATCAGTTACTGGTTTCAGTTGACAACATGGAATGGTTTACTGCTGTCATTGTCCACACCTACAGATAATTTATTTTATATTTTTTGAATAAAGACATTTGTACATTCCTGATAAATGAGAATAAGAGCCATGTACCAATGTACTGCTTTCAACTTAAATCACTGAGGCATTTTTACTACTATTCTGTTAAAGTCAGGATTTTAGTACTTGCCATCACCAGATGAGAAGTTAAGAAGCAGCCTTTCTGTGGAGAGTAAGAATAATTGTGTACAGAGTAGAGAAATATCCAATTATGTGACAACCTTTGTGTAATAAAAATTGTTTAAAGTTAATTGTGTTAGCCTTTCCATGATCCAGAGATACAAGGAATGAAAGCCAATTTAAGGAGGAGGGGTGGGGTTTTGCACAAGTTTATAAAGTTATTCCACCTATAGTATTTCTCTTTGCTGCAGACTGGATTACATTATTACATTGGTAATGGGGGTGAATTTTTAAAAGTGGTAACTCTGAATATTGTGTATCTTAGGGTTTGACCATAAAGAAAAGAGCAACTTGTTTCTTACAAGAATTACAGTTATTGTTCTAGAGCTTCAGCATAACAGAGAAGCAGTGGTTTCCCTGCTAGGTACTCACAAGTGAGGAGGGTGGGGTTTGTAGGATGAAATGTGTTCAGTGAAAAAGAGGTGTGTGCCAGCATAATGTATAGTGGGGGAAGGGCATCCACAACTTGACAGGCACAGCCCAGTGTGATCACCTTTGTTTCTTACCTTGAAATGGTTTTCTGTCTCAGTGCACTGTCTTTATTAGATAACACAGTATAGAGGTATGGCTTATTTTTAATATAGTAGCTGGGGGTGGGGGTTGTGTGTGTGAGTGTGTTGGGGACAAACACTGATTTGCAAAATAGAACATTGCTTTCTAGATTGACTATAAGGTGCAAGTTCTGTAACTGCCATATCTAAGTTTTTACTCTGACCTGTGCCAAGAATGTAGTCTTACCTCAGAGCTATGGAATCTGGACCTGCCGGGGAATGAACAACAGTCTGTTGGTCAGTTTGGCTCTTGGGTTGTTGCTAAGAGGTTTGATGTAAGGTAGGCATTGAGGCAAATGTTTCTGCTTTCCTTACCTAGTATGAATAGTTTGGACAGAAATAGAAGGAAAAATAAAGTTCATCACAGATCAAAAGCCGAAGTCACTTGAAATTCTGCACCTAGAAATACCTCTGCATTGTTCAACTTCGTTGGGTTAGAAACAATGACAGATTAGAGGGGACTGAATGAATAAAAGGCATTTTAAGCAAACAAAACTTGCCTAGAACATAGCTTTGGCTATTCACATGGCAGAAAGCAAAAGAGCTAATACTATCAAGGGTTAGAGGAAAAGGAACTATAGGGAAACGGTTTTATATAATTAGTATCTTAAAGGCCAACCTACATGAATAGAAGAAAAGAAAGTGAGAAATACCTGGGATTTTTAGAGATTTCTAGCTGCTTTCTAGTTTTCTTTGAAGATTTCTAGTTACTAATTAGTTCAGAGAATGATGAGCCCAATGAGACGGAGGAAAAAAATTATATAAAGTTATATGTGCTAGACACTGGACTAAGTACTTGCATCATTTTAACCCTTAGAACAATCTTCAATTAGGGATTACTTACTACACCTATACTACAGTTAGTAAGCAGGCTCTGAAAGGTTAAGTACTTTATCAAAGTCTCAGAGCTATTTAAGTGGTAGACCCCAGATTTGAATCACGGTTTGATTGAAGAGCTCAAATTCAAACCAAAGAGCAAGCCTGGAATGAACCCATAAGCCAGGATCTAGGCAATTTTAAGAAAACTGAAAGCTGCAGCCAGAGAAGTCAATACAGGTGGTTGGGGAAATTCCTTTTTCCTTTCTTCACTAGAACTGCACAAGGTGATTACAGTATTGGAGAGATACTAGCGAGAAGCAGGAGTATCCAGAAACAAGGTGGTTCCTTCAAACACCATTTATTTGGTCAAGGCTAAAGATGGTGGTGACTAGATGAGGAAGCAGGAATGGTAGATCTCTGAGGAAACCTGCTCAGGGCCTTCCTTCATGGAAATCTCTTGGGAAACCACACAAAATATAATGTCCAGGCCCTAAATGCCATACTTGAAAGCAAGTAGGATTCATTTGAACAGTACAGACCCACGGAGGGCCTTTTCAAGGCAGAAATTTTTGCAGGAGTGTTAGGAGAACAAATGTATGAGCCTGAGTGAGAAAAGGGGCATTTGAGGGGACACAAGCCACTGATCCAATATTTAGCCCTGACCATCAAGGTGAACCTTTAATAAAAGGCAGCTGGATCTGCTTTAAAGATGGATAGAGGAATAACCAAGGAAAAAGGAATGACACTATGAAGTCAGATGTTGCTGTTTTAGGAAAAGAGTTGAGAAAATAGAATGTTTCTACTGCAACTCAGGCAGCCCCAGCTAGGCTCAGGACTTGGAGAATCTCAAACCTAAAAAGCACATTTTGGGGCATGTAACGAGGGATATCTCTGTTTGTCACAAACAGCAGTGCCAAACTGATGATTCTCAAACTGGATTGAATATAAGGGGCTGTCTGTTGGAGTAAGTGGCTGGTGAAATAAAAAATTACAAGAAAAACTACCAAATTGAAAATAATCATTGTGAATTTAGTAATCTTGAAAAATCTCTGACTCTGTCACCAAAAAAATGGCCTAACGGTATCATTGGCAGCAGCAACAGAATTTGTGCCCATCACCAATTCTTGTGTATGTCCCTAGAACCAGATTTTCATCTCTAATACTAATTTCCACTAAAAGGGAACAGGATTCCTTGGATAGCAGTTAAGTCCGTGCCTTGGGACAGAAAAAACAATCAGGATGGGTCTGAAACACAACTTGCTGCCTGACAGAATACTTTCAAGGATATCAAGAGTGGTTTTTTTTTGTTTTTTTTTTTTTCCTAGAACTAACCCAAGGGGTGTCTACTGGCCAAGTTAGGATATTTTGAGTAACAATAATAACAAATAATTATAGTGAATTAGAACGAAGCCAAGAGTTCATGATAATACTCAAAAGAAGGAAGTGAATGTGAAGACTAGAAAAAGATATTTCCAACATAAACTAGTAAATGGTATATGTTTAATGCCTTACTGATGTTAAGAAGCCACAGGGAAATATACACAAAATGTTACGATAACTCACAGAGAAAAAAATGTGACAATGAGTGTGTATATGTCCAAGAATAACTGAAAAATTGTGCTGAACACTGGGATTTGACACAACATTGTAAAATGATTATAAATCAATAAAAAAATGTTTAGAAAAAAAGCCAGAGTACAGACATATAAGTATGTATCTGTTTATAAAGTATAGATTATATTCATGTTTCCATTCAAGTTAAAATAGGAAGGAGTAAAATAAAGTAGAAAACCAAATAGAGACTAGGAACTGAACCAACGGCAGAGTGAGGGGGACTGGGAGTCTCATAAAATAATCACGTAGAAAGGGAGTACGGCAGCCAACTAGCATAGGTCACGAATAATTAAAGAACGTCCAGTAATGGGTTCTACGATAATAAATTTCCCAAATTCCCCAGAATTTGAAATTTGAAGTTAACTTCCCAAGGGAATGAAACATTGGAGCTGAACTGATGAACCTCGTGAATATTGATATATTCATGAGACAACATGTTTTCTTTTTATACTGACAAATCAGGTCAATATACCATAAATAACAAGAGTTAGGTTCTGACAACCACACAAAACTTGAAGAGCACTTCATTTCTAGGAAAGATATCAAGTGTCTAAGCATTAAAATCTCTGAAACACAAAGGATATAAGACCCTCGTGTTGTAACAAGTGTTGATACAAAAACGAAAAACAGGGACTCATCCTAAGGCTCAAGGCTCTTAACAGTTGGTTACCAACATCCTGCAACCTCAGCTGGTCTAAGATGCTGTCTCTTCTTGAGTGTTTGAGTCTAATTAATATACTGAGTGTCCAGAAAGATATAAAAACTACTCACACAGGCAACATCAGAAGAAATAGAAATAATAATACAAGAAGCTGAAATAGTAACACTCATATCCTATTTATGTGTAACTATTACTGTATCATTATAACATTGTGGGCTCTTTCTGTCTCATAACATGTTAAGACATTAAAGAGAATCTGATATATTGAATTTGCAATTTTAGTTAAATGTTTAGAAGCCCTTGATTAAATCTGCAATATTTAAATATTCAGGGAAATTTATTTAAATTTCATACACTTAGGTTGGTTATTTATATAAGCAGTATGTGAGTATCTAAAGAAATGCTACTTAATTTTACCTTTTTTGGTGGGGGGGAGGTAATTAGGTTTATTTATTCAATTTATTTTTACTTTTTTAATGGGGTTCCTGGGGATTGAACCCAGGACCTCATGCATACTCAGCACATGCTCTACCACTAAGCTATACCCTCCCCTTAGACATGCTGTTTAATTTTTTAAAATTTTAATTATTTAATAAATTCATAGATTAATAAATCACACATTAAACAAGGGACAAATAAAAGTATTTACCCACTGCTGCAGAGCCCCTCTGATTAAAAATACAACAACAAAAAACTCCCCAAATTGTCCTCAGGAATACATAAGGAATTCCAGGGCAACTGAGGGGAAGGAGTAACATCCAATGGATATGAATGAATGGATAGGATAAAAAATGACTAGTACTTGGAGGAAGAAAGAGATTAGGATTCTAGGTAATGACAGTGGCCCATAAACTTGCCTTGAAGAGCTCTCTCCCCTCAATGTGCAGTATTTACACTCGAGAATTAGTGACAAGTCTAATCTGTCAAAAGATGAAAATTAAGTTTGAAAAAATGCAAGTAAGAATGCATATTAAATCTCTCTATATAAGCTAGTGTATTCACCATTCTTACTTATTCTTTTCAAAATCCCACTAAACAGTGGTGAAATAAATTACAAAGAAAAGACAAGGAGACAACTGCAGATGAGGGATGTCAGTAGATCTATAGGAAGTTTGAAAATTGATGGAAAAGTGATGTGACTTAGACTTGATATAGTTACAACCCAAGAACCTGAAGGAATACAAGAAGCAAAGTACTTAGTCCCACAGAACTCCCCCAGAGATGTAGTATTTGGACTCGCTGGATACTGGGGGTCTAGGGAGTGAGGTAAGGCCAGGTGTGGCAGTGGAAATGAGGGTGAAATCAGCTGAAGGATTACTGGGATATTGGACTCCCATCTCCTCCCCTTTCCCGCACCACTAGAGGACCGATGCCTAGAGGTTAATTCTCTGTAGAAATTGAATAGGAATGATTCTCAGCCTGAGACACCAGAGAGAACAGAGATAGGCTGAGAGAGGGAGCTAAAAATAGATTAAGGGAAAGCCTACATTCCTAACTATGGGGCCCTCAGTCCCTTACTAATCTTACAAAATGCCAACAGCCAGGCATTATTTCTACTCCATCTGTCCCCCTTTCTATTCCCACCCCTGTATTTCTCCAGGGCAGCAGATAGGAGAATACTTGTGTAGGAAAACTGTGAGAAAAGACCTCTAGATTCTGCCATTTGAGGAATCCCCCAATAGAAAGTCTGGCTCACCTGATCTCCTTACAGTGAAACTCACCAGTCACTATGCCTCATTTTAATTCCTATAAACTGTTTAGTACCTTGCATTCTGACCGTACTTGGGAAACCTCACAGGTCACAGGGATGGCTAGATCAAGGAAATATTTGGGTATTCCTGGGTTCCCTCACCAAAATACCATGTACATACAGTATCATAGTATCAGCTCAGTTACGTCCAATCACTAAGTTAGATTCTGAACCTAAGGGTTTACCTGTGGCATTTGTAGGAATAGTGGTAAAGCATAGGTTCTTATTTCCATCAAAAGAGAAGTAGTACTGTACAGGGAAAAAAGAAAATGTCTTATCTTTGCCACTTAAAAAAAAAAAACAACTTCGTTATTTAAAAGGTACATAATTATATACAAACTATGCTCTGGAAAAATAGCTTATTTGTAAGTGGAAAGATACTTTACCTGTGTGAAGGAACAACCAAGCAATCATTCACCACCATATACCCACTGTCTGGCAGAGAGCAGCTACTCAAAACATTTACTGCACAAGTTGATGCAAACATGCATTTATGTAGGGAACTAATTATTGGAGTCCCTTCTTGATCTGATGAAACAAAGTTAATAGCACTGTGACTGTCAGGGTAACTAATGCAAGAGGGTTGTTGGGTATGAAGTGACAAGAGAGAAGGGGATCAATATTGATTAAAGGAAGACTGAATTTTGCTCACATTTGTTTCTATGAAAGTGTTTTAAGACATAAAATACAATAACCAATTTTACTGTGTCTATGTAAATACACATTGAAACAATCCAGGAGGATTTCAATAACCAAAATAACTGTACAAAAAATAAACAAATTAACTTTATTAAGTTATTACTTCAGTCCTTACATTGATTTGTTTACAAAAATACCGGTTTGAAATACATTATTGAAAGTGAGTACACGCAATAAATAAAAAATAGGGATGCACAGTGCTGGAGACACACCAACCAATTTATCTTCATCTATTGCCCACTGTTGTAGACAAAATTTGACAAGCAATCAGCATTATTGAAACAGCAGTCAAAGTGTCTGGGAGAGGGTTGCTAACTATGAGAAAAGTAATTTAAAACTCTGGACCACGCACCAAAAAAAAAAAAAAATTTTTTTTTCACTTTTTCTGGAAGCTAACCTCAGTATAGCACAGAATTATCTTCTACTACCCATAAGAACAATTTAAAAATAAGAAAAATGCCAGGGAACCTTCACTAACAGTATTTTTAAGTCAAAATTTTTACTTAAAGCATCTGATGATTACTCAAATATCCTAGGCCACAAGGCAGGCCCTATGACAAAAAGTTATAAATAGTCTCAATTTAATAACTTAAACATGACATGGTTAATATAATATACACTGCATGAGTTATCTCAACCAACCTCTTTCAGATCAGGAGATATTAAAAAGGTTTAAATTTACAGGTTCAATTTCTGCTCAGAAGAGTGATGTCAGTATTCTAGCAAGTGATGACATCCCATTACTGTAAATATACAATACAAATATGCTAATATACATATTACTCTGAATTACACTTGATTGAATTCTATGTACATGTGGTTCCATATTCCAAGTGCAAATTTTCAATGGTACAGGTTTATAATCAAAGCTGTGTTTAACAAATGCTTTCCGGCTTCTGAAAGCAAATGATGAAAGCACTTCCTAAAAGTGAATAAACTAGTTACAAGCAGGTGACCAGTTCCTTTTTCCCTTTATGTGTGATGAACTTCATGAAGCATTAATTCCCGAGGTATATTTGTTTCTGGACCATACAGCTTACAAGCTCTTCTTTCAAAGGCAGCTACCATCTGCTTTACAACTTCATCAAAAAACAATGTGGCAAGCTGAGAGTGTAGAAGGGAGCGAAATTCAAAAGAAACCTGTAGGAAAATGTTAATAACTATTTTAGAAAGATCTTTCTTTTACTCGATCTCTACTTAGGATTATGGTGTTCACACTGCGAAATGGGCTACTTGGTCCACCCAGCCATATAGCTAAGGCATAGCTATACGGGTCTATCTGGATGAGATTCTTAACATCCCTCAAAAGAGGGAGTCTTACTGCAGTAAATACAACGATGGCTGCACAACCAGCTTAAGTAAACAAGGTCAATGAATCTCATTTCAGGGCAAAGAGTCTGCTTTTATTAAGTTACAGAAAACAAGAAAAAAAGCTTTGCTAAATACCATGTTTATCACTTGGCTTCTTATTCATGTGCCCCTTTTAGAGCTACTCTACCTCCCAAAAGGAAATGAGAAAGGTAAGTGATCTTTCTGATAGGATATTCCCATGGGAAGTAGTAACAGAAAGAAGAGACTGATCCACAAAATAGATGGGGAAGGTGGGTCAATCTTAAAGTAGACAATGATTTAGAACTTTATTTATATTCCCCTCGAGACAGAATTCAAGGCAACTGGTTGGAGAAAGATTTTAAGGAACAAATATCCACTAACTTCTAAAACTTTCAATTCTTATTTTATAATAATTTTATTTATTAAAAAGTTGCAGAAATAGTACTAAGATTTCTCATATACCTATCACCCAGATTCCCCTATTTTAATGCCTTATATAACCACAGTGCAATTCAAACCAGGAAATTAAGAGAAAATATTATTAGATAATAACGCTATTACCTAATCTATAGAGACTTCATTCAAATTTCCCCAACTGTCTCATTAATGCCCACTAATTTTTTAATGAAAGCAACTTAAGAGCTGAGAACAATGTAATTTACTCAAAATTATGACCATTTCTTAAAATGTAAGCCTGAGTTGCAAAAACAGAACATCTCATGTTATCTGTTGGCAAAGAAAAAGCCACACAAATGGCTCTAAGTTTTCTATAGCTAAGGTGATATGAACAAGAAAATACCATAGCCCCTAAATTAAAAATATATTTTTTTCCTTTGCACTTTATTTCTGCAAATCATAAGATGCAGGTCAATGTGGAGATTTCATTTGGTGTTTGTGTCTTCTAATCTATAGATAAGGAATGACTATGCAAAGTTTCAAGAAATAGAATAGAGAAAGAGAAAGGTTCATTAACATTCTTATAAAATTAGTGCAGAAAAAGGTATTCAATACTCAGAAATTTGAGATTTAAAAAAATGTCTTTCAGTAATTGCTATGCATATAGGTTATTTATTATGGCATGTGAGTTCTAATAAAAATAGATTACTCCTTCTTTACCAGCTTTACCTGATATTTGGAACAAATTAAGGGCTTAATGAGATACTTACTGAAAAATCCAAAGTACAAGTTCTTGGGTAGCCAGGAAGACCTGGGCTAAAACGCCAAACAGTCTCCAAATGTTTGAAGAGCTTCCCATCCGTACAGGACGCCTAGAACAAAATGAAAAAAAGAAAAAGATAAAACCACAGTAAAATACCATTTAGATTATCCAGAATCTACAACTGAGGATGATTTCTTCAAAAGGTAAATATTTTTATAGGTCAGACCACAGTTGACAAAAACAGCTTATTGTTAGCTTGGTACCAGGAAGTGATCTGTTGCCAATGTAAGTCATCTTCTTTTCTCCTGGGATCCCCAAGACTGCCACTTGTTCTCCCTCCCACTGCTATCACCCGATGTGCTACTTAGAGTTCTCTCACAGCAAAACAGGGAGTGATTTTCTGGAAGTTTATTTCTACCTCTGCCTCTTATAAGTGATCCTGAACAAGTTAATTCCCTGTTACCATAGTTCCTGAATCTTTAAAATGAGTATAATGCCTGTTTGATACATCGCTGAGATGGCTAAACCATTTGTAAGGCATCTGGCACAGATTCCTAGCACAATTCTCTAATTCTTTCCTACCCAAAGATTTTTCTCTTGTCAATCACATTTAGTCTTTCTTTCACTCATTATTCTTTATTTCTAGAGGCCTCTATGGTTTCAGTTTTCTGAAAGTCTGGCTCTGACCCTTGTCCCTGACCCACTGCTTTCTGACCTCTAATCTCATCAGCATCCATATTTATTTTACGTGTGTGTACACACCAGAACACAATACATAGTGATACTATGTGCAGTGCATTTTGGTATTTCCTTCTGTATCATTAAAAAGTGTTGACTGAGGCCCACTAAAGAGTTGCCAGTGTGAAAAATGGTGGCCAGAACCACAGCCACTAGTCCATTGTTAGAACTGTAAGGACCATGAATGAAGTTCAGCTTCTTTATTTTCTGTCCTAAGATGCTATCTGGGTCTTATTATGGCAGTAGACAACTGACCTCAGGAGTACATATCACCTTCTCTCAGCAGCAGATGATTTTTTAAATGATTGTTTCAAAGTCTACACCCTCCTCCTCAATTAAGCCTTAAGTGTGCAGCAATTCTGTCATATCCTGGGGCCAATAAATGATCAAGTCTCTCTACCCCCTTTCTCTTTGATAATTTATCCCCCTCAAGGGTTTGGACTGCCCCTCTCAGGCTATACACTATAGACTTGCAAAATAAGAACCTGCATGGGTAAACTCTGTTTCCCTAAAGTGAATGGAGTCACTTTTTCTTCTAAGCTACAGCCTTCCTAAACACAGAATGTAGGATTATTTCTCTGACTGTATCTGGATATCTCCACAGACAGTTCAAACTTGGGGGCCAAGGAGTTATCTGCAGTGTATTCCTCACTTCCTCTTCATCTAAAACCCTTCTGAATGGATAACCAGACAGTAACACAGTAGAATTATTATAAAGATCAAATGCATCCATGTTAAGAAGCATTTACAAAGAAATGCTCTATTTACATGTTTATTAAAAAAATATTATTTTAATTAAAAAAATGGAAACCAGTGAATGTTTTAAAACTTGTTTAGTCATGATAAAATAATAGTTATTAAAATACTAACTACTTTAATAGCTGAATTAAGTCACATTATGCTAAATCACTGGGGAGAAGTGAAATTTTTCTTCAAAGGCTCAGTTTTACACACAGTTCAATAATGGCCATCAAATTTTTAAATATATCAAAAGTCCAAAATAAAATCTTATTATTTCAGTTATCCAACTGTAAGATAATGCATTCTACCCTTAATAATCACATAAGAAGCTTACAGGAAATTCAACAATGAAAGAGAAAAAGCTGTTGAGAATACTTACCACGATATAGCACCTTCCTCTGACTACTTTTTCACAAAATGTGGCAGTGCTATACTCATATCAATAATCTAGGCAAAGGACCCAGAGATTTTTAATAGTATGTTTTGATAAGGACAATACTGCCAAAGACCTCATTCCTACCAGCAGAGACACTGAAAACAGTAGGAAGGCTTCTGGCCATTACAGATGTGTATAGATTAGAATCACGGACACAGTAAGTCACAGGCACATTTAGGGTAGCTAGTAATTCACAGAAAACGTCACATAGCTTCTGCTGCTCCCTTGGTTACCGTGATTTTTATTGTACGTCATACATGTGTACTGGGTATTAACATGCAGAACCTGAAAGCAGGGACGACTGAAAGCTGAATATGTACAGTTGTGTGTTATTCTCAAATATGTTTTTAAACAATAAATTAACACATTAATTGAGGCAGCTTATTTTAATGGTAAAATAGTTTTGGAATTAGACACACACAGTATGAATTCGTATAAGGCTCTTAATTTCCCTAAGCATCATAAAATTGAGATAGTAATCACCATCTAGTACACACTGTTTTGAAGATTTTCTTTTTCTTAGTAGTCTCATCCCTCCTCAGCAGTGTTGAAAGTTACCGAAATAACTTTGTTATTATGAACATCTCTGGATCTACAATAACCCAAGAACATGAGGCTGAGACCTTCATAAACAAAGAGCTCTCATGACTCCCGTCACTGTAGTACTGGTGCTAAGGAAACACGGATGAAAAGGGATCTCCCATTCCCTCAAGTAGCTCAATTCTGTCAAGTGGAAATCCAAATGAAGAAAGAAATTATACTACAGAGTGGTAAAAGAAAGAAATAAAGCATGTACAAGGCCTAGAGGAATCATTCAGGCAGGACTGATTACCTACATGAAAGGAAAAGGGAGAAAGCAGGCTGGAACTTGAAGGATTAATAGGCAAGGAGTTGAGTTCATTACAGGTAGAAGAGAGAACAATATGCAAAGGCCCAGGGCTGTGGTGTAAGTACTACACGTACATTTATGGGACTTTTAAGATGTATGGTACTGACTGAACATTAAGTGCAGAGTGTTTTGAGGGGTGGGGGAGAGTGGGCAGATGAGCCCATGAGCAATGATAAAGTGACTAACTTTATCTTGTATGTGTCAAGAAGCCAGGGGAGGGAAGAAAGCTAGGAGGAGAAAATGAGATTTTTTTTTTTTTAAGAGTTCTTTTAGTTAGATGCAGCAAAATGTTAAGATCTAAGTTATAAGAATTTGAATGGTACGAAGACTGTTAGATGCAGCAAAATGTTAAGATCTAAGTTATAAGAATTTGAATGGTACAAAGACTGATGTCAGGGAATAGAAAAAAAAATTTAAGATTATAGAGCTATTCGCTAGTGTCAGATGGAGCTAGTCTTGGCTGTGTGACCTTGGACAAGTTATCTAACTCTTCTAAGCCTTAGTGTGCTCAACCATAAGACAGAGAATAATACATTTTGAACCTCAAAGGGCTGTTGTGAAGATTAAATGAATTAATTCAAGTAAAGCACTATAAAGAGCTCAGTCTATGTTAGTCATTGCGAGAGAGGCAGTGCAGCATAGAAGGTAAAAGCTCCAAAAAACTATGAGACAAACAGGTGGAAACAGTCATAATAATCTCCAAGTCCCAGGGTGGGGCAGAGCATGGCTTTTAAGTGGAGTTTAAGTTTTGAGAGTGAGACTAGAGTGGACTCCAAGTTCTTAGCTTCACTGGACAGTGTACACTTCCCAGTATGAAAGTTTCATCTCCTTCAACACCTGATGAAGAGATGATGAAAGCACTTAGCTCTGGCCAATTACCAAGAAATGACACTGCCACTAAATCTTGTGGGCAACTCAGCTTTGAAAGTCTTTGGTTACCACTCTAGGAACTCAAAAGAAATGGCTATTACTCTGTGGAATTCTGCCTTTTTGTGTGTTTAAGTCTGGGTAACTTTTCCTCTGAGAAGGTAAGATGATTAAGATAATGCATGCAACAGTACCTGGCATTTCAGTACCTGGTACATGGCAGGATGACCTCAACAATGTTTATGTTCTCCACATGTATAGCCTTTCTACCTTTCTTCATCCTCTCACCATTTTTCCTTCCTTAACTTAAAAAAAAAATAGTGTAAGGATTAAATTAAAACATTTCTCACTTGTGTGGCTGAATCTTTCCTGTGGTTCAGTAGTCAACAGAGGGACAAAAGAAAAGCTTTTCATTTCCACGTTCCAGTTAAATTTCTACTTGGAAAGAATAATGCTAATATTGTATAAAATAACATGATTAGAAGATAAAATAAATGGTTTGTTTTTTCCCTCCTATGAGTTTAGAGAAATCTTTCTAAGCTATTATACCTTTAGCTCACTTGATATAATCAATATTCAGGGAATATTTTAAAATGTCATATAACAAAACCATTACCTTTACCAAATGTGGTTTCACCAAGGTTACTACTGATGTATAGCGCTCCAATACAGGCGGAAATCCAATCTCTAGTCGTGTTTTGCAGTATCCGGATCTCCTTGATATTACATCTGATTTTTTGCACCAAGGAACAAAATGCTTGTAATCCTCCATTCCTGATACTACATCATACATTTCCTGCATAGAATATCTTCCCCCCACCAAAAAGAGAGAGAGAGATATTAACCACACCTAGTTGTATGGTATATGTACACTTTAAACTGAATATGAATAAAACTTATTGTGTATAAAGCAATAAATCATTTGGCTCAAATAGGATAAACCACCACCTCTGGGATAAATGACTTCAAGGCAACAAAGAAAATAAAATGGAGCTAAATATTTATGTTTAGCAGAGATTGCAAAGGGGCAGACCACTGGTTGGATCTGGCTTGAAGATGTGGTTTTTAAAATTTTAATTAATGACCAGCATTTAAAAATTGAGAGTTTAAGAGGAAAAATAACTGGAAGCAACCTAAATGTTTATTAGATGATAAACATTAATATTGCTTAATATAATGATAAATGATTGATAAATTAGGGTACACTCACACTGTGGAACTCTATTAGTTATTTAAAGGATTAAGATCAAATATACAGTTGACCCTTGAACAACAGAGCTTTAAACTGTGTGGGTCCACTTATAAGTAAATTTTTTTCAGTAAATATAGTACCTGTATTTTCATTTACAGATGTTTAAATTATGTGTGAGGAAAAGTTCTATTAGAGATTACAATACGCAGAATCGAAGAAGCTAGGGTTTGAGTCCTGATTCTATCCAAATTGTTTCAGCTTCCTGCCCTTGGGTAAGTGATTTATCAATTCCTTTGTTTTTGAGACAGAAACAGTAGTATGCAGACTTTTTAATGCATAGGGGGTCTACACACTTAACCTCTCCCATTTTTCAAGGGTCAATTGTATACTTTAAGAAGTAGTATACTTGACATATAATATTATATAAGGTACAAATGTACAATATAGTGATTCACAATTTTTAAAGGTTATATTCCATTTATAGTTATTATTAAATATTTGCTATATTCCCTGTGTTGTACAATATATCCTTGTAGCTTATTTTACACTTAATAGTTTTTACTACAATATACTGTTATATGAAAAAAGGCACACTAAAGCAGACAGGATATATACAATTCTATTATCTATTTGAGAAAAATTATAAGTATATACTCTATTTCCTCAATTTTAAACATTTGATTTTTTCCTAAAAATAATTATTATGAATGTAATGAAAATACATTTAAAAACTCCTAGAAGAATACAGATTAAACAATTACCAGTTGTTAATTCAGGAAAAAGAAGTAGGAGTTAAAATAGACTAACTCTTGTGGTATATTTCTATATTGTTACTTTTTATACAAGCATGTAATAATTTTGTAATTAAGGGAAAGAAACTTCTAGAACACAAAGAAAGGAAACCTTTTATTCTTTTTATGAGCCAGCCTAACATCCTGCCAACCCAAACCTCACAAACTACATATTACAAAATCTATAGACCCACATAACCTGTGAGTACAGAGTTTTAAGTTAAATATTAGCAAATATAATCCAGCAATATATTGATAAAAACCAACAACAATGAAATACAACTCATTTAAGGATATATGAATGGTTTAACACTAATAATTATATTATTATAACCATATTAATTAGCCTATATAAAAAAATTATATGGTTCCCTTCATGGACGGTAAAATACCAGAAGCATTTCCATTAGAGTTAGAAATAAAACAAAGATGCTGACTATCATTGTTACTTAACACTGTTCTGAAAGTAGTCGTTAAATTAGCACATGAACTATGAGGCACATGTGTGGACAAGAATTAGGCAAAATTATCATTTGGCAGGTGATATGATTATCAATTTGGTAGAGAATCAATTCAGAATTCAGTAAGACAGCCTGTTATAAAGTGTGTAAAAATTAATACTGTTCCTATACTAACAAGAACAAGTAGAAAACATTAGCACAGAAATGCAAAATACCTAGAAATAAATTCAACAAAAAAAAATTCAGGGTTTAAATAAAAAAAACAAACAACAAAAACCCACTGTGGATATGTGTAAAAGACAACTGAATAACGAGAGCCAGACACATACTACTCTTGATATAAAGACTCAACACTGTTAAAACATAATTCACCTCAAATTGATATAGTAAACAATCACAATCTAAATTCAAAAGGGTATTTTTGGAATATGACAGAATGAGTATATGTATGTTTATGAACTTTATGATCATGAAATGAGGCCCACAGCAAAGAGGGAGAAAATAAATCTACCCTCCCCAAGTTCTCAGACACTTGGAAATAAATGTCAAAATAGGTCCCATGAAGAAGGCTTCCTCGTAGCCTGGAAGCTAATTGCCATAAAAGCAGTCTACAATGACTAAGAAAGCAATATAGCACAATGGTCAAGGGATGATCTTTGTGGTCACAAAGGACTGTGTTCAAATATCAACTCTAAAACATAGTAAGTCATGTGACCTGGGTAGATCGATTAATCTCTCAACTTCATTTTCTTCACTCATAATTGAAAAATGCCTTCAAAGTGTTCTTTTAAGGGTTAGTTTTGGCATAATGCACAATGCTTACTAAGCACTTAGCAAATGGTACCCATTATAATGTGTTTATGTCAAATATGGGGGAAGATGAAGATCATTAGATAAGACCATTTGTAATAAGAATTTTAGCATGAGGAAGAAGGAAGCAAGTAAGAAGTAAACATGATGCGAAAAAGTAAGCTTTGGGGTCACAACACACATTATCTCTCTGAACTTGTTTCATCATCTCTAAAATGGGAATAATACCTAGTTCACATGGTGATTGTGAGAATTAAATGAAACAACAAATATGCAGCACCCAGCAGTGCCTGTCAAATGGCAGGTACTCAGTAAAAGGAAGCTATTACTAGTGATTCAAAAGTAAAGCAGACCAATTCACTATCTGATTTCTCATCTTTTTGTTGCCATTTCTCTTAAGACACCAGTTGTGGCAAAGATGTCTACCTATTTAGACTCACTTTATGTGGCATTATTGCTGGCCATCAGGAGGCTACAATTCCTAAGGTTAAAGCATGACTAGGGGAGGTAATTAGATTTATTTTAATGGAAATACTGGGGATTGAATCCAGGACCTCCACTGATCTATACCCTCCCCTCTAGTTCTTGACAACAATATCTGAGAGTAAACACTGCGTCACTTCCAAACCAATATGATTAAGTCTCTTCCTAAGAGACTCTGAAGACTAAGGAATTACAAAAGTCACAAGTTGGATGGAGCCTGGGTTCCTGAATCACTACTTGAGGATTGCTGCCCATGTACTGGGAACACTCACTTCAATTTTTCATGAGAAAGAAAAATACTTCTGGGTTTTACCTATATAGCTAATAGCACTACCTTAACTAATACAGTGACTAGCCAATAATAAAGATAAGTTTAGTGACAAAAGTTATGAGTCTGATGAAATTCCTTTACTACAGAAAAATCAGAAGGGAAAAAGCAATTGAATAAAATGAATGAAACGCACTTTTACAAGAATTCATGTAATACTTGACAGCTTGGTGGGAATTAAGAAACTCCCCACATGAAGGACTGCTGTATTTCGGGTTTAGCAGAACTACAGTCTCTATACTCTGTTGTGTATATCCCTAGATGAGGAGCCAAACCTGGCCCGCTGTCTAGTTTTGCAAATGAAGTTTTATTAGAACGCAGCCATACTCATTTATTACATATTGTCTATGGCTATGTTTGGGCTACAATGACAGAATTAAGTAGTTGCAACAAAGACAGTGTGGTCCACAAACCTATTTACTAACTGGCACTTTACAGAAAGTTTGCTAATTTCCGCTGTAGCTGGTAGGGGCCTCTCAGCGTGTTTATATGTCCTTACCTATGTATGTGTGTATGTGAGGGGGCTATACAAACATATTTGGCCCAACATATCAGTAATGTTTCCAGTATAAAAAAGAATAGTGTACAAAAATGCAGGTCATAAACAGTTTAATTATTTCCTTTAAATGTTGATATTTAAATATGTCCTATAAAGTTATCATATAATTATATTCATTCAACAAACACTTATAAAACAGAAAGAGCTAGAAAAATAAGAGCTTAGTAAGAAGAGAATCCCGAAAAAGAGGCATGACAGTCTATGGAAAATTGTGGCCATGCTCTTTTAATAGAACAATTATTATATACAAACCCTATAATTCTCCTCTCTGAATATTCTTTTCTTTTGTTTATTAACGGTGCAGCAATTCTGAAGAAAGTTCTTGCATGTATCTCCTTAGGCAAAACTGAGGTATGCAGTGGAAGAGTTCTGCTCATCAGTATACCACAGGAAGCTAAATATCTAAAAAGACAAAAATTATCTGATTTAGAGTAACACTGACAATTAAGAGGAAACACAAATGAGATCGTAAAGTAACAATCACACCTTAGAAGGCTTTACAACCTTAGAAGAGTCCTGAAACACACACACAAATAAGCTTTTTAAACACCATAAAGAAAACTAAAAATAACCTTAGAGTTAAGATTAGAAACTTCTAGCACAAAAGGTTATCTCTCCCAGAAGCTTGCTTTTATTCTGTAGTCATGTGTTACAACATACTCTTGCCCTTGGTTTGCTAGAATATTTATCATCCAATTTTCAACTCATCTACCCAGGTTGTTTTCCCAGCTGGATCCATAGGGGTTCTGTAATTCTTGATTTACTCTATGAAACTTGAAACTAGATCTCACTCTGATTGGATATCTGATGGCCCCGTGAGAACTGCTGCTCTGTTATCCTTTACCTTCTAATCTCCATTTCAGTGTGTATGTGTAAAAACATGCCGAGGTAATTAGAATGTTAATTGTTTAGGGTACTTCTAAATACAGATGCCTGATATGCTCCTGTTCACCTAAACATTTTTAGCCTTTAATAAAATTACTGCACAACTATTTTACACTACTATTCATGTGTTAGTTCACATACTTACTGAGCTCCTATTTTGTGCCAGGCAGTAAGGATATAAATGGTGAATAAGGCAAACATGAAACATTCTAGTTGATGATCCAAAAAAAGTGCTAAAATAGAAATGGGTGAAGGGACATGTAATTAGGACTTCCTTTAGACAGGGTGGTCGAGCAAGTCCTCTGAGGTTATATTTCAGCTGAGACATAATGGATAAGGAGTTAGCCATGCAAAGAGAAATAGGTATGTATGCACATAATAACTATGTGCGCACATATATATAATCTCTCTCTCACACATGTATGTGTGTATGTCTACGGGAAGAGAAGAGGTAGATACAGGAAAAAGCCTGGCAGTACCCAGACACTGAGAAAGACTATATATAAAGACTTTATATATATATATAAAGCAATATAGCAAGCCAGGGGGAGAGCACCATGAAATAACGTTAGAGACAAGCTGAAGCTCGATCATACTGGGGATTATTAGCCAGGATAAAGAAATCTGGAATCTATTCTCAATGAGAAGCTGTTGAAGAGTTCCAGGTAAGACAGTGATATTTCATTAAATCAAGTCTTTCAAGTTTTTTTTTTTAAAGGGAATTGGAGTGACCTAGTGAAATCTCCTTAAGTTATATATAAAACGTGATTTATAGAAAATATGATTTACATATAAATAAAATTTCCTTAAGGATATTAATACTAATACCTTAATGTCTGGCTGAGGAGGAAGAGAAAATCAAGTTAAGAGCTGCTGAAGAAACTGGGAACATTCAGCCAGAAGATAAGGGGTGATACTTAAGAATATGGCTATAAAAATACAAGAAAGGACTTTTGAACAATTAAGGCTGTTTATAAAAATTGGATGGGCTCATTACAGAGATGATGAAAGAAAGGTCAGTGAAAATAGTTAAGCTAAATGCTGCATGACAATGGGAAAAACTCAAACATATGAAATGTATGAATGAACTTACTGGCCCCTTTTTAAGATTTTAGAATTCTTACGTACCCAGCTGTTAACAGCACTTCAAGGATGGAATAATGGGTAAATGATGGTAAAACAAGATGGCTTTGTGAATTCTAAGTTTTCTAGGGAATCACAAGTAGTATTTGATTTTATAATGATGGTAAGAGCGTATTTCAAACAGATGTATGATATTCTTTTTCAGTCAAAAGAGATTTTGGATAGATTCACCTCCTAGAGAGAATAAGTGTGTTATGTGTTCCTGAAAATCTTTAAAACTATGACTTGTAATGTGAATCTTATTTGGGGGGGGGGTAGGGAGATAATTAGGCTTATATTTATTTATTTTTGGTGGAACTACTGGGGATTGAACCCAGGACTTTGTGTATACTAGGCAAACACTCCACCACTGAGCTACACCCTCCCCCTGTGAGTCTTATTTTAAAGGCAGTGATAACATTTTTTAAAGCCTATGGTGATTTTTTTTTTTTTAGTAAACCTATAGTTTGCTTTAAAGTGGGATCATAACAATGAAAGTGAATGAGTTACTCTGCTAAATGAAGCAGAACAGTGGAAACAAAATAATCAGGCAGTTAATTTAGCTTCCCCCTTTAAAAAGAAGTCACAAAAAATAATTTAGGATCTCTGGTAGTCATATTGATTACAGAAAGCAAACAGTGTAAAAAATGCCCTTCTGAGACATTCTTTAGATGTCTTTAACTATTGTAAGTTTTACCCATTTTTCTCACTTTTTGTATAGATACCTTGTTATCTATTATTGGAAGCCAATTATGTAGCACACATTATGTACAATTATTAATAATTTTCTGATAAATCAGTACCAGAAAAGGCATCTCTGAGATAAATCTTTATTTAAAAAAAAAAAAAAAAAGAACGAGATCCTTGCTTCTGAAGAGGTGAACTGGGTGTCTGGGAAGCTTACTTTTCACTGTATACAGTTTTGAATTTTGTACCAAGTTCATATAATACCATCCCCCTACCCCCCCAAAAGAAACCCTTACACAATTTGATTACAATCACAAGAAGAATGCCTATTTAAAGCAAGCTAATAGTTGTTGTTGAGATCAGCTTGCATACCATGGTTACAATGCCCTGGACAGTACATCCATTTTCACACACTATCAAGAATAATGTCTTCAACTACAGTATGAGAGCCATACACTCATAAGTATGGTTAAACCATGATATGAAAACTGGACCAGATGAAGGAGTTTTTTTTTGTCACTAATCTTCCAATACTGCATCTCAAATACTCTATTAAAATAAAGGCCAGACTCTCTGTTAATGTTTCAGCCTTGCAATGACCTCATAAACTCCCTTATTCTTTATTATCATAAACAATAAATACTTATCAAGGATTTTAAGCCTTAATTTGATCACTAAAGCAATTCTTTTAACCAAAAGTAACAGTTTTATTTGCAAGCCAACACTTTTTAAGAGTAATACAAGTAGCTCTAAAGGACAATAGGGTATGTTCTGCTTGAAACTACTTTTTCAGGTTATTTCCTAAAGCAAGAGTGAACGATATGAGATGATTTTACTTTAGTTTCAACCAATAAATATCTAAAAGGATTTGGGGTTGGTTGGATTGTTGGTATTTAAAAAATTCTTCGTTGAATCTAAATGTCCTGGAGCTCAACCAGATGTGTGTTTTCGCCTTCCATCACGTGCTATTTACAACTGAATTCATGTTAAACGTTAACTTTAATTTTCTAGTATAATTTATTAAAATGTCACTAATAAAAGTACACTAAATGGTGAAATTATGGAATCTTTCCTGTCTCCACTTCCATCATCTACCAAAAAACAAACAAACAAAACCAACCAGGAAAATCGAAGACTGGTTCAAGGTTACAGGACCTCTAAGTAACAGGGGCATGGGGAAAAATCCAAGTCTCCGACTTCGGCTACGTTTAGTTTAGCAAGCCACAAAGGGCGGGGGCAAAGACCGCTACCAGAAAACTGGGAGAGCATCTGGCACGCTGGGGGAACCGAAGGGGGCTCACCGCCAAACCATGAACTCCCACACGCCCATCAGCTCACAGCCCTTCAGCGGAGAAATTAAAACTTTCCGAGAGCCCCAGCAGTAGGCCATAGGGGAGGAGACCGGAAGAGCCCAAAGGCACCCCCGCCGAACTGCTTTATCAGCTGCTTCCAAAGTAGCTTCGCCGATGATTCACCGCCTCTCGCGAGGGCAGCGCCCACAAAACCGGGGGTCCGGGACAGGCCGGCGAACCTCGGCCAAGGAGGGATGCGCGGGGCCCCAGTCCCTCAAATGCGGAAGGCAGGAGACCCTTTCTCTCCAGAGACGCGGAAACTCATCCGGTCCGGCTCAGCCTCACCCCAAATGCCCCCGGTCCCCCTGCTCAGCAGGCCCGGGCGGAAAACTACCCTCGCCGCGGCGACCCCGTTGTTCATTACCTGACGTTCCGCGCAAGCCCCTGCGCAGGAGCTAGGGCTCTGGTCGCCGCCGCCGACTTCAGACGGCATCCCGAGACCACCTTTTTCAGGGCCCTCTGACCGGTCCGAGCTGCCATGATCATCTCACAGAAGCCGGTCGCCACCTCCCACGGCGCCGCCCTCGGCTGGCAGGCCTGGGCCGCCTGGGGCCGGCGCCTTCCAGCCAATCGGCGGGCTTCCTGAGCCGCCAGACACGCCCCTTCTCCCTCTCCGATTGCGCAAAGCTGACGCACGTTCCCAGCGCCCACAGCTGCCTGTAAATGCGCTCGTCATCCCGCTGGCCAATCAGAGGGAGCGCAGGGCGCCTGGGCGCACCCCCTCCCTGCGGGCGGGGATTCAGTTCCCGCCTGGCGCTCGGGCGCCTTACGTAAGACCCTTGGTGTCCGCTCACCACACCTCCCGCGCTGGACCTCTTCTCCCAATTCGCCAACCGCCGCAGTTCTCGTGTGTGCTGCTTCCCGACGCGAGGACCTCCACGTGAGCCCAGCCCAGGGGCGGGAGGAAGTCGGGGTTCTGGGTGTTAATTACGTATCCGTGAGGGCTGGGCCAGCGTCGCCGTCACTGCTGGCTGCGAAGTCTGGCCGTCAGTGTTGCTGTTAATTGTCTAACACAGTATTTTCCGTGCTTACCCCGTGAGGTTGAGGTGAGGGCAGTATCAGGTCGTGTCCTTAGGAAGAGACTCCGTTCTATTTGCTTTCTTACAGTGTGGCCATTTTAATTGGTTTCCGTGTATGGCTTGGGTGTCCCTTACTCCCAACAAACCAGACTTTGCTTCAGTTCACCCATTTCAGGAATCAGTCAGTCAAGAAGTCTTGACATTGTACCCCTTTGTATGTCATAGTTCCCTGTAAACTGTAGAGTGGGGATCGCCATACTACCTGTGGGGCCAACTGATGTCCTTCAAAGTCCATCCACCCCCATTTCTGTACTCTCAGTTGTCTGTCTGTGATCCCTCAACAGATGAAGTGCATTCTTTACTGAGCGTGTTTGCCCTCATAAACTAATAGTCCTAGGTGATGACTAATCTCAGAATAGCTCAGGCTTCTTCCTTTCAGCCCACCTTATCAGTCATAAACCCTACTGGCTTTCACGGACCTTAAACCTCTTACCTCATCTACAACCAATCAGACTTCCGCTGATCGGGCACCTTGTGGCCCTACCTTATGAAACACCCCATCAACTGGCCCCTGGTGCTCACGCAGGCACCTCTTGTCTGCATGGCCCGTCGTTGTCTATGGCAGCGTACCTAATAAACTCCTTTTCTATTCTCATGCTTTACCTCTGGTAAATTCTTTTACCAGTCTGCATGTCACTGGTTCACCAACCTGCCACCTGTTGTGTCCCTCAACACTACCTACTGCATTCCATTTTGAGGAGTAAATGAAGTAGATGATTAAATGCAGTCAACAAATATTTATTGAGCACTCACTCTGCTGTTTTAGGTGCTGGATAAGTGAACAAAACTCTTCACAATCATAGAGCTCATATTCTAGAGTGGGGGGAATCAATTAGTATATAATACAATGTCAGATAATCACGTGTTGTAGGAAAAAAGTAAAGCATGGAGGGGGGTAAAGTGGGGTACTATTTTATATGGGGTGGTCAGGTGGGCCTCTGAGGAAGTGATAATGAACAAAGGCCTAAATGAAGTGAGGAGGTGAACTCTGTGAATATTTGGGTGAGGAGTGTCTTTAGGTGGAGGGAACAAGTGCAAAGGCTGCAGACCAAGATCCTGTTTTATGAGGAGCAGGGCTTTGGCTCACAGTGAGTGAGGTCAGAGGTAGTGAAGGCTTTTTCATAGTACATGGGAGGCCATGGTTCGAACTTTGGATTTTATTCTAAATGTAAGGGGAAGTCATTTGAGGTGACTGGATCTGATTTACATTTACATAAATATTTCAGCTTCTGTGTGTATGTATGATTATTATTTTCTACTCTTGCTTTGTTCTTTGCAGCCATCCCTTACTAGATGCTTTGTGGAGTGAGTTGAAATCCCCAGCTACAAAGTATGTTAAGCACTTTTCAATACAATACAGGATGTACTTGTCAAATTGAGGTGGTCCTGTAGCTGCATCCAAACAATTCTATTTCAGATTACCTTCAAATACACAACCGCTGCCCTTCTTGCCTTAAACCTTAAATATTGCCCATAGTATCTTTCTTTAAAACACATTTTCACCATTTTACTCCCCTGCTCAACACCACAGTGGTTACCAGTTGCCTACAAAATAATAGTCATCATGTTGCCACATTCTACAAAGTTTTATTTCACACCATTGGTATTGTTAACTAGAAGCCCTGTTGAACATATTTTTCAGTACAATACATGATGTACTTTTTTTTTAGTTAAAAAATTTTAATGGAGGTACTGGGTATTAAACTTAGGACCTCGTGCATGCTAAGCATGCACTCTACCACTGAGCTATACCCCCACCTCCTGATGTGTTTGTGAACTTAATATAAGGCCTTCTTTTAATTACATCTACCAAACATTTTCTCATTGAACTCTTTCTAGACATAAGAAAATATCCACTAAACTGGGTCACCCAATTGAATATTCTCCCCACCCCAGATTTTAAGGCAAATAAAGGAATCTTTGTAATAAATGACAGTGCATGGTACTCATTAAACTTCTTAGCAAAGGAAAGAATAATATGCTGTAAGCTTAAAGGTGATTAAAAAAAAAACTCTGGTTCAGTTTTAGTAGGCAACAGCGCTTCCATAAATTGGGGGCTAAAAATCTGTCTATGCAATAGGAAAAGATTGGTAGTAACTTAAAACTGAGTAGATACCTGTGGGAAGCAGTATCTTAGAGTCCAAACCAATGATGCTGCCAAAAATATATTTGACACAACATCCCTATTAAATATTATTGCCAAAATAATTGAATCTGAATCTGGTAAAGCTTTTAGATATGCCAGTTTAAACAGGGGATAGAAGAACATGTTAAATGACACCAGGGGGATATAATCTGCCAAATACAGAATATGAGAAATTCTATAGGACAAATGACCCAATTTCTTCAACAAATAAAGGTCAAATAAAGAAGGGGGACTAGCAGGGTGGGAGGATTGTTAGAAATTTACAAGATTTAAGAGGCATTATTTGGATTTTGTTTTGAACAGAATATAAGAAGTCATACAAGATCTATACAAAATATAAGAAGACATATACAAAATTAAGAAGACATACACAAATTCAACTGAAACCTCTACTTCAGTAGAGATTCAAACTGAAGATTTTACAAATAGAATATGATGGTTGTGGTTTGCTTTCAAATAATCCACTGGAGGGCAGAGGAATAGAGTGTGTGAAACAAAATTGATCATTTGTTGATAATTATTGAACTGAATATGGGTAATGGAGAGTTTATAATAGTGTTGTATCTAATTCTTGTGGATGTTTGAAAAAAATATATATATAAAACCTTTGGGGAATGAGACGTGAGGAAGAGCTTTTACTTTTCATTTTGTATCTTTTTGGGAGGTACTACTTGAATAACTTGTAATATACATTATTTTCTGGAATGAAAACTAAATTATTCATGATATTGGATTTGGCAGTGATTTCTTGGATATGACAACAAATGCACAAGCAACAGAAGAAAATATAAATTGGACTTCATCAAAATTAAAAATTTATACATCAAAGGACACTATCAACAGAGCAAAAGTCAACACACAGTGAATTAGAAGAACTCAGTTTTCCACCTGTGTATTCCTCCTGTGTCTCTTTTGCTACTCACACAAAACAATTCACTTCTTATCACCAAATGTGCGGAGGATTTTCTCACACCAATTCTCTGTGACACCAGCTGGGTGTCATTATGACTTAATTCTAACATTATCTACCTGGAGATAGTGTCAGATCCCACAGGTTAAGGGCTCAGTCCCACAAGACTGCTTCAACCCTATTTCAGATGCCCATCGCAAGGAGTAGGATCCCATGTTACCCACAACTTCTGTCCAGCTTGGCTACAAATCAGAAGTTCCCATGACCCTCTACTCAGGTTCAGTTAATTTTTTTGAGGTTCACAGAACTCAGGGAAACATTTATGTTAACCAGTTTATTAAAGGATATGATAAGGGATACAGATGAGCACAGCAGCCAGGTGAAGAGATACATAAGGTGAGGTATGAGAGAGTCCCAAGCACAGGAGCCTCTGTACCCATGGAGTTGGTATGCGTCACCTTCCCAGTGTAGATGTGTTTGCCAACCTGGGAGCTCTCTGAACCCCATAGTATTGGGATTTTTTTTGGAGGCTTCATCACAAAGGCATAATCAATTGTTAGCTCCATTTCCAGCCCCTCTACCCTCTTTGGAGAAGTGTGGAGGGGGTGCTGGAAATTCCATCCAGGAGCCCACCCAGAGTTGCCTCAATAGAATAAAAGATGCTCCTAGTGCTCTTATCACTTAGGAACTCACAAGGAAAGGAACACTTCCGAACTCGTTCTATGAGGTCACCTGATACCAAAACTAGACAAAGACATCACAAAAAAAGATTACAGGCCAATATCACTGATGAACAGAGATACAAAAATCCTCAACAGAATACTAGCAAGTCAACTCCAGCAATACATTAAAAGGATCATACACCATGATCAAGTGGGATTTATCCCAGTGATGCAAGTATTTTTCAATATCTGCAAATCAATCAGTGTGATAACACCACATGAACTGAAGAATAAAAACCATATGATCATCTCAATAGATGCAGAAAAAGCTTTTGATAAAATTCAACATCCATTTATGATAAAAACTCTCCAGAAGGAACATACCTCTACATAATAAAGTCCATATATAACAGACCCACAGCTCACATCATACTCAACAGTAAAAATCTGAAATCATTTCCTTTAAGATCAGGAACAAGAAAAGGATGCCCACTCTTGCCACTTTTATTCAACGTAGTTTTGGAAGTCCTAGCCACAGCAATCAGAGAAAAAAAGAAATAAAAGAAACCCAAATTGGAAAAGAAGTGGTAAAACTGCCACTGTTTTCAGCTGAGATGATACTATACACAGAAAATCCTACAGATGCTATAATGAGTCCTTGGCCTGTGGAATAAGAATGTAGTAGGGAAGGCTAATGAAACACTCTCTGCCAAGATAGTAAATAAAAATATTACCATATTCTAGAAAATATGGCATAGATTAGTGCCTTAAAAACCTGAAGAATGGAAGGGTGGTGGTCCCCATCATGTCTAAATTGAAGTCTGGCCCTTACAGGGGCTATACACACCCTGGTGGGTAACAGTAAACTATCACAAATTCAACCAGGTGGTAGCCCCACATTGCATTTGCTGTGCCAGATGTGGTAGCCAGAGCAGATCAACGTGACCTCAGGTAAGCAGCAATTGATTTGATGAAAGAGTTGTTTTCCATCCCTAATAATAAGGATTTAAAATAGTATTCATTTTCTTGAGCTGGACAAGAGTATACATTGAGTTTTACTCCTGAATTTTGTTAACTCTCCCATAATATAGTCTATCATAATAATTATCAATATATAGTCTTTAAAAAATTTTATTAAAAGGGGGGAGGTAACTAGGTTTATTTATTTACTTCTATATTTTAATGGAGGTACTGGTATCACAATACAGTCTTAAAGGACCTAGACATCTGGACATACAGCAAAACGTATTAATCCACCGTATGGATGGCATTGTGGTAACCATGTTAATCAGACTAAATGATCAGGAAATGATAGGTATGTTGGAGGCTTGGAAAGACACGTATTTTCTAGAGGGTGGGGGTAAACCCAATGCAAATTAAGGGTCTGCTCCATTAGTGATATTTTAGGGCAGGATTCCTCAATGGTGACACTGCTGACATTCTGTTGTGGGGAGATTTCCTGTGGAACATAGGATGTTGAGCAGCATCCCTGGCCTCCAGATGCGAGTAATTCCTCCCTTGAAGTTGCTTTAGGTGTTACAGTTCAGGTCAGAGAGAAAGACACATGGAAACAATTATCATATAAAGTGGCTAGAGAAGTTAGAGATGTTTCTGGTATTTCAGGAGCATGGCAATATCAAGGCATGCTAGCTATCACTCCTCAGGGGAGATTTCCTGGGTTGGATGACACCTGGTCAGTCCTATGGGGTGAGAAGGAGTAAGCCAGGTGAAAGAGAGTACGGGAGATGCGGGTGGAAATGGGAAGGCAAACATTCTAGGAACCTAAAGAGGATTAAGTTGTGATTACCAAAAAAGTCTGTAGACATTGCCAAGTATTCCCTGGATGACAAAAATCACTCCCAGTTGAGAAGCACTGTTTTAGAGCATAGTGGCCTGGGGCATGCCTGCACAGCCCCTCCAAAGTAAAGGACAAACTGTTGCATCTTGTTCCTCCCACTGCCTAGTAGGTTTCTTTGGGTTTTGGGTGGCATCAAAAACTGCCAGTTTTGTACTATAGCTATTGTTGTTGTTATTATTGCCAACATATGTAAGTTCACTCTGGTACCAGCCTCATTCCCTTACTTCATTTAGGTATTTGCTCAGATGTCGTCCTCTCAGACACCTCATTGTTTCTATCCCACCCTGCCATCCTGCTCGCTCTCCCCTTACTCCACCTGATTTTTTACATAGCACTTGATAGTACCTGAAATTATACAAACATACAAATAGATTTTTAATCTCTCTAAGAATCAGATCTCTGTGAGGGCAGTATCTTGTTCAACATTGTATTTCCAGCATCTAAAGCAATGTCTGGTATATGATAGGTCCTCATTGAGGTTCTCAAATTTTTTTTTAATAAATGAGTGATGAAATTTAACTTTAACTTTTGTTCTGATGAGGGTTCAACTGGAGAAACAGACCAGTATGAGATACATATTAAGACATTAATTCAAGAACAAACAAGGCATTTATTGCAAGGAATTGGTTTATACAACTGGGGGCACTGGCTAACAAGCAAGTCCAAAATCTATATGGCAGGCTGTCAGCAAAGGCAGGCTGGAAATCTCCAGCACAGGCTGAGGTTGCTGTCCACAGGTGGAATTTCTTCATCAGGGAAACCTCAGTTCTGAAGACTTTTCAACTGATTGAATTAGACCTAACCAGATTATCTAGGACAATCTTCTTAAAGTCAGTTATTATAGACTTAAAGCACAACCACAAGACCTTCTATAGCAACACCTAGATTAGTATTTGTTTGAATTACTGGGGACTACAGCTTAGCTAAGTTGACACATATTAGAAGTCCATCACAGCATTACAGGCATCTAATGTTTCTGAGACCCAATCCCCTTAGCTATCTGGGACACCTACTTTACTTACATGTGCTCTGAATCTAGATATTTCACCAATATGAATTAAAGACAGCTCCTTGCTGACTTTTAGCTAGAAAAAGAAGCTAGTTAATAAAGTCACACAAATATGTTAATATACTGCTCTTCTCTTCTAGTTAGGCCTGGTATAGCCGAAAGAGAAATCACCCAAGGTAGTCCAAGAAAAGCTGTATTATTTCAAGAATGGTCCTTTGGATGCTTGGAACTGGAGGTGGTTCTGGACTCAACGTAGCTGTGGGGACTCAAGCAATAGGGGTTAGTGATTCTTCACTCTTATGTCATTAAAGTGACATTTTCCTCTGACTCTTTCTGTTTCAATAGCAACTGGCAGGTTCCTTTCATACTTCCAGTTAAAATTTCCAAGAGAAGGTATCTTGGCTTAGCCAATAACTTCCTTTGTTTATGCGCATATTTGAGGCCAGGTTCTAGATAGCTGGTCAGGTGCCTATCTCTTCCAGGAGAATAACCAGTGCTGTTCCCCTGAACAGAGAGTTTGGTCAGGTCAATTGAAGCTAGAAGGAAAAGTTAGGCACATTGACTGACATACTCAAAACATTGTCTCAGGGTTATCTTTTATTTAACCGAGTAATGCTTCAAATTTTCAGAAAGAAAACTCTAGTTTTGGAAATTTAGGTGTAACTGAAAGGCAGATGGAAATAGAGTCTTGGCCTAGGGAAGGTAGAGTGTAATGTCCCTTTGATATAGGAGATTTCTGGAAAGCTTAACATTATGCATCAAGACTGTGGTCCATTCAGTCCCTTTACCTTTGAAAAGATGGGATTGATAAACTGTCAGTGGTTTTCCAATAGCATGGAGTTTCACGGCCTTTATAGCTTCATCCCCAAAGGTAATTTGTGCAAGTTACAACTAGCAATTAACATCCTGAAAATTATTATATCTTGTTTTTTGTCTAGAAAAATTATGTATGTTTGCTACTTTGGTGTATTTTTTGAGGAAAAGCAAGCCTCCAAATGCCCTGATAAGAAAAGGAATGGATTTTCCTTTTAATTAATTGGGTGTCATCACTCTCAGTTGTCTAGGTTATACAAAGCGGGGAGGTCACCTCTTCTGACTTTTGAAATAAAAAACCTCTCCAGAAAAGGGTGGGAAATCCACTTTAAGTAATACCTGATTATTATTTAATATTGAAAATGGAAACTAAAGGGTACTTATTGAAAACTCCTTATTTCTGTCTGAATATCTAAGTCACTATTTTATTAAAGACAGTTCATCTTTAGAAGACGATTAAAAGAAGGGAGTCTCCCTTGATCTTTGGCAAAGTCTCTTAAATCTCACTACCCCATATGTGCACTTGCCCTACAAAAGTAACTTAATGCTTAGGAACCTAGAGAAATATGCACATAGTACACAGTGGTCAGCAGGCACAGCTTGTCTATCTTGGAAAAACAAAAGACGTGATTCCCTACTTTACAAATGCTTTCTATTTCATTTTTTTTCCTGTTTGTAAAAATTATATATGCTCCTAGCAGAGTATCTGGAAAATACTAAAAATTACAAAGAAAAAAACCACTCATAATTCGATCATTCACAAACATCTACTATTAACATTTTGGTGAATTTTCATATATTTTTATATGACTGCGATTGAGTTGTATTTATGGATTTATCTTTTTTTAAAAAATCACGAATCAAGAAATGCAACACCCTTGCAATTCTTTATGTCAACATGGATGAATTTTTAGTTTGTTGGGTTGTTAAAAAAACTTTTGGAGGGAGGTAACTAGGTTTATTCATCTATTTATTTAATGGAGGTACTGGGGCTTGAACCCAGGATCTCATGCATGCCAGACATGCACTCTACCACCCAGCTACACCCTCTCCCTGTTTGCTATTGATGGATGATAATAACACCTTTCTCTAATTCATAATTTCTCATTCATTCTTTTTTCCTTTTATTATTTTAAAATATGGTATTTTGTATATCTAAAAGAATACATGTAATCTATGTCTAGGTTATAAACCATTTAAGGAATATCTGTGGACCCTCTGCCAATTCAAGAACTAGAATTTATCAATAATTGGCATAATAATCTACATGTTCTTCTCTTGTCTCATCCTCCTCCTCCCCTAGCTAGTTTAACTTAAATTAAAACAATTAAATCAAACACCTGAAAATTTTAGCTCATCAAAATGATTTCATCGATGCTAACAAAAATCTCACTTTTTTGTTACTAAGGTTTCTACTAAGTATTTCTCTATCACACATCGAGGTAAATCGTTTTCTTCGTGATGGCTATAACCTTGACCCTTACCTGCTTTCCTAAACTGCTTCTAAAGAACTTCTCTAAGTTCCGTTCTTTAAAGTGCAAGGGCCAGTACAAGGTAATGCTCCTATGGCTGATGCTTAGGGGAAGAAAGACCGCAGTATTCTTATCTTTTAAAAATTCCTGGTTTAGGAATGATGTTTAGGATTAAGAGAGGCATTAAATCAGTATTAATGCTAACGATCTGGGCTTTTCTAAGAATCTAAAGTTAAAAAGCTTTAAGAGTGGCAGAGTTCCTGCTGTGTAACTTAATAACCGTCTGACCTTGCACAATTTATGTATACCCCCGTCCTAGTTTTTCTCTCATTTCGTGAGATTAGCAACAATTTACCCATTTTATGTAAATTTCAATAGTGCTTGGGAACATATGCTGTATACCAAACTCCTACTCAAATGGTAGCTAATTATTTAAAAAGAATGAAAAATGACCTTGAACTACAGTGCGAGAGAGGAAACTTACAATCGTTTCCGTAACTAAGCACTGCAACAGCTGAGACACGCTAAAGAAAGCTTTTGTCTGGTCCCCAAACGCCTTCCGGTGAGTTTGGAGAAAGGGGATTGAAGGTTTGAGGCTTCTTCCAGGCCTGAAACCTTAACGTTTCTTACAATGATGGTTTTTAACTGTCCTGGGGGAATCTACTTTCCCCCCAGGGCAAAGTTACTCACTTTAAAGCACTAAGGCTCACCTAGTTCTTTACGGGTTTGCCACGAAAGCCGCCTCCGGCCCCGATCCTCCCTCCACCCACAATGCACCTCTTTGTTCCACCTAGGTGGCTGCTCTGTCACGTGTTACCCGACGGTGCGCGCGCTCCCGCCCGGTGCATGCGCAGAGAACAGCCTGCAGCTATTTTTCTCCGTGGCCGCGGCGACGAGCGGAAGTTCTTGGGAGCGCCAGTTCCGTCTGTGTGTTCGGGTGGACAAAATGGCGAAGATCGCCAAGACTCACGAAGGTAAACGGTTTTCTCCTAGTTACGTGTGTTCTCCGCTACCCAACATGCCAAGAGTTTGTCTTCTTAGGTTTCTGCCTCTTTTTGTGGTTTCTTTTGTGGGGCCCGAGGCCGCGCTTCGGGGCCCGGGTCGTCTGCTCGGCGCTCGCGGCGCAGGCCACTGCCCCGCGTAATGGCGTCCTACTCGTACACCCCCGACTGGCGCTTTGTTCCGTGTTTGGATGTTGCTACATAGGAGTTGCTTTTCTTCTCTTATCAGAGGGCCTCTTTTAAACAGCTCGCTAAGGAGGATTCCTGGGGAAGGGATCGGAAAGACGGGCGTGGGAACAGTCTCTTGCCTCTCGGAACTGTCGTTGGCATAGTTAGTGCTTAGGACGGTCAGAAAAGCCCTGAGACACAGCAGCCGATTTTCGGGCAGCCCTAAATCGAATTCAGTCAAATAGGCCCATTACTCTTAACCTTCATTAGTTTGTGTATCTTCTGGTGTCTGAGATATATTCTTGGTTTTTGTTGTTGTTGTTCGCAATGAGTTGGGCATAAACTGGTAGTTTTTCTCTCTCGATTATTTTTAGTATAGAATTGTTCTTTGGAGACTGATTTTTGGTGGAAGAGGGAAAGGCACATTAATTAATGGCTAAAATTTTAAAAGTAGTTGGTCATTTTGTGGAATACAGAGTATGCAAAATTAGGAAAATGTTGGGAATAAGCTGGAATCCGTTAAGGAGTATTTAGAAATGACAGGAAACAGGGTTACTTTTGAGAAAAGATAAGACATGGGGAGTTGGAGCTGCATTCCTTGATTTCTGACCTGGAATCCGAAATTTTCATCAAACAGGAGCTTTGAAGAGTGTCACTTTTATTTCACACGTCGTTTCTAGGTACCTGGCTCAGTTAGTCTGAGAGTTAACAAAGACTAAGGCCATCAAGCTTTACAGTCTAGGGGGGAAACAGATGTGTATACATCTTCATTCTTTTATGAGGCAAATGAATGTTTAACAGAAGTAGAAGCAACTTGTTCTGGGAACCTGGGTAACGGAGTGATTAATTTATGCTTAGGGCTATTTCCTGGAGATGACGTGTCCCTGGTCTGCAAGAATCAATCGGTTTTAAATTAGGGGAGGACGTTCGAGCCTGAGAGAACATCTTGTAACCAGGCAGTGAGTCGTTAAAGATGTGTTTGAGTAGTTGGCTGTGGCAGGAAGAGTGCAAGAGCTCAAGGAGGGAAAAAGTAGATGGGTCTGGAAATGTTGGTTGGGACCATAAATAGTTGTGTCACCCCTAAGAACTGAAGTCCAGCTTTCTGCAACTTATAAATTGGCAATAACTTTAATCTTACTATTTTTGATAGGTATTTGGGATTGAAACACTTCAAACACAAATGTTTTCTAGGCACTTACTCTTCTGTCTGTAGACTATCTCAAACATCTTTTGCAACATAATTGGAAAATGTAAAGATGTTGCTATTTTTGTTCATTCAGTAGTAGATTATTCATTTGGGGGCATTTTATGTTTTTGATTACTTGTTTATGATATCTTTATCGTAAAATATTTTTGGATAAGAAAATCAAAGTTATGATCAGTTTTCCTGTGTTTTAGAAACCCAGTTGAAAGTTTGGGTTTATAGAAGATTGCAGTTCATTTACCAAAACAGCTTTTTTTATTTCAGAATATGCTCTCCATCAGTACAAATTAACTGATGCCATAAAGAAAGTATTGGCACATTCAGTTTCGCATCTGAACTCTATTTGTCCATCACTTTGGAGTATAAGACAGGGTGATAAATGTTTAGTAGAAGTACTTCTAGTATTTACATAGTTTCCAACTCCTTCCGCGTGGCTTTTTCTTGGAGAATGCTAGTCCTTTATGTCCATCTCAGTTTTCACTTGTTAAGCCATTTCTGATAACATGGAGCAGAATTAGTTTCTTAGGTTGGGTTTTTTGTGTGTGTGTGTGTGTGTGTGTGTGTGTGGGTTTGTTTGTTTCTGTTTTTGTGCTACTGCAGTACTCTGCAAACCTTTATTGCTGGGAATATGCTATCGTGTTGATTTTCTCTTATACTTGAGGTGGTTGTGTGCAGAAACTGCTTTGGTATCGCTAGTACCCTGGCACATGATGAGTGCTGAATATTTTACCAACACTTAACTGAGAGATTAATTTATACTGGAAGTATTAAAGAGTTTCAAAGAAAGGGGGCATTTAAACACATCTTTGAACGATTAGATAGGTTTGGGTACATCTGTTTGGGTAAGATACGTGGGAAGTAGGGCTTTATTTTCGGAACTTCCTGAGCTCAGAAGAAGAAATGTTAGGTTAGCATAAGATTAGGGAAGGCTTTGAATGCTGAGCTAGGTTTTGATTTTGGCTTTCCAATATCTACAGGATAAAGTGCCCTTCTCATTCTCTCAGGTAACAAATTACTTCTGTGATTTAGGAAAGTCATTGGTGGGCAGAGTGAAGGGTGACCTAGAGGGAGTAAAAACAACTGTTTTTAGGCTGTTGAAGTAGTTGACAGGAGGTCTTGAATTTGAATCTCACTGGAGCAGCTTTTAAAAATGTGTAATAGTTGTTTAATTTTTGTCTTAGAGTTTTCTATCATGTTGCTTTTTAAGTTAAGAAGATTATATAAACTTTTCATCCTAAATAATGTCCTGGTAAAGACATTTCTTTGTTGTAACTTGTAATTTATTATTAAGGTAATGGCTGCATCTGTACTTCGTAATTGAGTCTTAGGTAGATGATAATGTATTCAAACTGCAGTAGGTTATTGTTGTACCTTCTAATATGGTTTTTTTCACAGGCTGTTACTTCCCTTCATTGAACCAAACTTCTAACTTTTTCTTTCTTGCTGTTATTTCTTTCAAATGTTTCTTCTGTTAGGAACAGCCCTTAACATCCTCTTTAACCACCCAGTTTTTTGTTTTTGTTTTTTAATTTTAAATCCCTGGTCAGTATGGCTTATGCTTTCCAGGAGTGAAATATAGAAGAAGCTGGACTTTGCAAATCAAAAATAATCCCTTTTTTTATGCTGGGTGAAGTGAATCAGACAAAGAAAGACAAATACTGTAAGATACCACTTACATGTGGAATCTAAAAAAATGCAACAAACTAGTGAATATAACAGAAAAGAAACAGACTCACAGATGTAGATAAGGAACTAGTGATTACCACTGGGGAGGGGGAAGGGGAAGAGATAAGAAAGAGGTGGAGGATTAAGAGGTTCAAACTTTTAGGTATAAAATGAGCTACAATTGTACAACATGGGGAATATAGTCAATATTTTATAATAACTAAATGGAGTATAACCTTTAGAAATTGTGAATCACTATATTGTATACCTGTAACATATAATATTATACATCAACTATACTTCAATTTTAAAAATACAATATTATAAAATAAATACATAAAGTTAAAAGAAGAATAGATCAAATGGCAAATATCTTCAACTGCTAAATGCATATATCATGATCCAGCAATTCCGCTTTTACTTCTACAAATGTTCACACATGGAAAATCATTTATCAACAGTGATTTTTTTTTTTGCTGTACTATTTGTAATAACAGGATTGGAAATTACCTAAGTGTCTATTATTTAGGAGATAATTAAATATGATAAGTCTCTTAAAAACCCCTTTTTGATGTTAAATTATGTCAAGTGTATACAGTAATTCATGTGCATAATCTTGCCATCCATCAGTTTTTCATGTATTGGTGATTTTGGCCAGTGAGGGAACACACACTTTTGTGTTACGGAAAAGAGAAAAATGAATTATCCCCAAATCCCATATATTGGCTTGTTTTGCCGCCATCCTTTGAATGGATTTTTGGGGGCATCACAAGGCTGAAAAAGTTTTCTCCCTAATTCTTTGCTTGTAGAATGGCTGGAATAGTTATTTTTTCACTCTTCATCTTCTGAGATTTTTATTTTCCTGTGTTCAGAATAGTTATTGTGTTGGTTTTGTAGATGTCCAGTATGAATGTTGCTAGTCAAAATAAAAATGATAAAAAAAAATTGCTTAAAGATTTTGAAAAAATTCTTTTCTGTAGAATATTTAGGAATTAATTTAATTGATATTAGCTAGGAAATAATCATTTAGGAACTGATATCTGTAATGTTCAGTAAAATAATTTACCACTGTAATTAGTTGTCCTGCTTGGATTTTGTTTTAAGACTGAAAGTTGGTATACAGAATATACTTTCTATTTTTCTGGATGTCTTTTAGGAGTCTTTTTGAGAAATCCTTGCTTACCACTTGCTTCTGACTGGTGGAGAGTAAATGTGGACCAGACTGAAAGTGTCAGTGAGTGATTAACATCCAGAGGCTGTGTCTCTGTAACACAGTGAACAGTGGTTAGAAAGTTGCAAATAATACAAATTAAAAATGAGGAATAAAGATGCATCAAGGAAGAGGAAGTGCTACAAGCTGGACTTAGACTGTCTGAGGCATAGGAAAAAGAAGACACAGGAGGGGAAACCAGCAGGACAGTTATTAAATAGGTGTATCAGATGTGACGAGGGGTGGTTTATCTCAGTTTAATATTTAGGTCTTAGTTAAAAATACAAACAGTAGGCTAGATGTTGCCCATCTTTTAAAAGACCTCTGGTTCTAGTAGTACTATCTTTTGATGTCAAACTCAAGTCTCAGAGAAGACATTGAATGTATTAATGTCAGAAAAATGTCTGTAATTTTAAGTTATCCCATTTTTTGAATTATAAAATAATACAATAATTTATACATAAATGAAAAATGGAAATCTTTTTATTGAATATGAACTGAGATTTCAAGTGGATCAGTTCATAAATTTATTCATTAATTCACACTTCATTAACCTCCACCTTTTAGGTAAGGGATTTGTTCTCTGGTAGTTGAAAATATTCCTAGGATCAGAATTCCCCTCCGAAAAAGGGGGGGTGGTTCAATTGAATAATAACATTTTTTCTTTATAGATCATAGGAACAAATTTAGTTTTTAAAATAAATATTTTTACATCTTAACATTTAAATTTTACATTAACATCATTTGCAAGGTCAGTAAAGCTAGAAAAGAAAAACATGACAGAAGAATTGAAACTTTTAAGGTTAAAGATATTACACAAAAGAGCTGGGGAAAAATTGTGTATAGCAGAGAACTCTATTTCAGAAGAGAGAGCTTTTCTGTTTCATGGGGTCAGATTCCATGGTTTCAAAAGGGCTAGGAGAAAGAACTACCAAGAATGAGGGGAAGAAAAGGGAGGAACTTAAAAGGTTTTAAAAGTTTTAAAACTTTTTATTGAAAACTGAAAACATATACAAAGAATAGTGAGATGAACCCCCATGTTGCACCCATCATCTAGCTAAACAGTTATAAACTCTGGCCACTCTTAATCTCTTCACTGGCCTGTTTCACCTTTCCTGTTACTGTGAAGCAAATCCCAGACATACCATTTTATCCATACATTTTTCAGTGTGTATCTCTAAAGTGTAAGGACTTAAAAAAAAATACCATTATTAAACCTAAAATTAATATAATAAAATATTCAGTAAGTGTTCATTTTTGCTGATTGCCTTGTAAACACTTTTTCAGTTTGAATCATTCCAATAAAGTCCATACATGATTAGTCTTAAATTTTTATGTTTCATGTCTTTTTCTTTTTCCTTGCAATTAATTTGTTGGGGTACCTTTGTCCTGTAGAGTTTCCCACAGTCTGGAGGGAAAGAAAATGGCAATAAAACTCACAACTTCCTCTTAGATTCTCCCACCAGTACTGCTGAAATCAAGATGTCAGGAGGCCCACAGCATGGGATGCTCCAAGAAAATTATTGGGTTTTGGAATGAGCACATTTCTGAAATCATACTTAAGATTAAGGTTGGACTGGCCGTGGCAAGGAAATCTAATAAAGGACTTGCAAATTCAGGTGCCTTTCCCACTGTAATTTTAATGGCAAGGAATATACTCTTCACAGGTTTCTAATAAGCTTAACTGCTACTTGGAATAATTTTTTTTTAATGAGTCCCACTGATAACACATATCTTAAAATAGGAATACCAACTTAAGAAAAACCCCACCCTTGACAGTTTACCCTTAAGAATCCTCCTTTAGTGAGGCTCTTTTAGGCTCTTTGGTAAATACAAGTCTGATACTTAACTAGTACTTTGGTTTCTTGTCTAAGGCTTTTTTTTTTTTTTTTTTTTTTTTTACCACTTCCAGACTATACCAACTCGGGATTTGGAGGACTACCCATAATTTCAATTTTAGGATTCCGAATCTCCTGTCAAAATAGGGAATCCCTGCTCTCTTTTTAAGTGTTCAGCATCAGTTACCAAGAGTCCTGCCATAGAAACTCTCCTCCCCCTCAATAGATTTACTGAAGATGGGGGTAAGATTAAGTGGAGAACAGAAGTGAGGGTTTGATCCAGATAATCAGATAATTCAGAAATTCATGTTAGATATTTCTACCTTCTGTTACCCTTTAACATCATAAGGCTGTGGAATTTTATAATCTCACTTAACCCAGTTTTTCTTCATTTTATATATTCCCTTAATTTCTGTCCTCCATTTCGTTTCTCAAAATTCTTCTATTGCACAAAATAATTCAACTCTCCTCTGTCCTTAAACTTGCATAAGTAAACCCACCAAAAAGACTCCAGAAGTTTCTGATAAAATTAAATGTGTGCTTATTGTAAGACCCAGCAGTCCTACTCCTGGTTTTTACCCAAGTGATACTAAAACCTGTGTTGACACAAAAACCTGTACACTGATGTTTATGGTATTTTTATCTACAAACTGCAAACAACTTGAATGCCACTCAAATAGAGAATGGATAAACACACTGAAGTACAATAGAATGCTACTTAGTAATAAAAAGGCACAAACTTGGTACGCACAGCATGAAGACTGGAATCATTTATGGGGTGGGTGGATTAGAGTGCCAGCTCCAGGTAATCATGTATGGCAATCCTAGGCTCTTACCCAGTTTCTAGCAGACGGTATCCATTTTTCTTTATTTTCACATCCGAATGTCTTGGGACATTACAGGGATTACAGGGATTCTAATTTGGAAAGGGATTAGGAACAGAGGATTTGCTCATGTTGTTCATGATTGAACTAGAGGGAGATTAGCATAAACATTTCCTTTCGCTGCCACATCAAGTCTTTTATTTAATATTTTAGACCTCTGGTTATTATTTTGGGTATGTTCCCTCTCGTTTTGTTTTCTTACTTACTAATGAGTCTTACGTATTTATCATTTGTTGTCAGAAATTATCTTATTTTTAGTCAGTTCATTTTTAAGAAAGTACAGGAATATCTACATACCAATAGCTATAATTTAGTTAGCTTTGAAAATAAAGAGTTAAAGACAACTTTTTGCCTTTTGTAGAGATGTAAAATGTTTATAAAGTTTGAAGCTGTGGAAATTTACAAACTTTGCTGGAGAGAAAAAATTTGAAAATTATTTTTAATAACTTCTATAGATGGAAAATTACATTTTTATTATGAAATGTAACATAGAGAAGTATAGGGAAAAAATATAATGAACACAGTGTAACCCATTGCTCAGCTTTACCAGTTCTTAATATTTTGCTATAATTGTTCCACAAATCTTACTTATTTTGGAAACAAAACAGCTACATTGTTCATGAATGTATTGATAAAATTTGTTTGCTTGTAAATATTTGTATTATGTTTGGTATTTTGGCATGAGGTTTATTTGGAAATAATTACTGAGTTTTCTCGTTTTTAATTATTGTCACTTGCTTAACTGCTGGGTTTTGTGGGATCTGTTGTAATATTGTAGGTAACATGATTTGTGTAAATGTGCTGCAGTTCACAATGCAGAACAAGACCAATTAGCTTTTTGGACTTTTTAATCTGTACATAAAGATACAGAAACATTACCTGGTTAAACTATAATATACAACCTGTAGAAATTTAGTAATGAACTCCCCTCAGAATGAACTATAAACAGCTGCCTAGCCTCATAAGACCTTGAGCTAGGTAATTTTGTTGCTGAATTTTGGTTTAATGGATATTCAGTCACAATACATACAGGCTTAAATAAACACTAATTCTAATTCCATATTTGTGTACCTTTGTAAGAAAACTGTTGTTTTATCAGTAAGTACATAAAATCAGTAGGGGAGACTCAGTAGATGAAAGTAGTTTCTGAATAAATATATTATCCAAATAAAGGATAATAGCTCCTGAAAACTTAGGATGGAAAAGTTCTTCAGTGGGAAAATAAAGCTGTGATGTGTTAAGTGAGATGGGGGTGGGGGGAAGCAAGCTGCACAGTGATAAGTATCCTGTGATGCAATTTTTGTGAAACAGTACCCCTTTCCTGGTTTTTTAGTTGCATGTGACCTAGAAGAAAGTATAAAATAGATGATTTTGGTAAGAGTGGGCTGGGGCTGGAAGTGGAGGAGTGATGGGCCAGGTATGAGTTTCTTGGGGTGTTCGTTAATAATGTGGAAACCTGAGCTCGTAAGTTGGAGGTTCTCATTTAATGTGAATGAGGCCTAGGAGTTTGTGATTGTAGCAGGTGCCCCAAGTGATTTCAAATACAAGTGGTCGGGCCACAGTGATGCTATAGAGGAGAGATTGCAGACTATTTGGCCTGATTGACCCATTTGTGTTTTGTGCCTGGATCCTGATGGCAGTACCATTTGTGGTTCTTTAAAAGAACCTATTTACTTAAGAGTGATATGTACACTTAGTATTTTAAAAAAAAACTCAAACATTTCAGAAATGGAAATGTGCAGAAAGGAAAAATGAAGAGTAGACCTTCACTCATCCTTTAGCCAGTCTTACTAACCCCGGAGAGGTTTCTTCTGTGTTCCAGGAGAAGAAGTGTTCCTGGGGGGTGGGGGGAAGGCAGCAAATATGGGTTAAAACTTTATATGTACGTATTTAATACTTGTGACAAAAACAAAAGAGAATAATAAAATGCATCACCCAGTTCAGATGAGAATATTTGTGGTTACTCACAGCGGAGACTCCTGGCTGCCTGGGCTGCTGTAACAGCTTTGAGGGAAGAAATGCAAGAAAAATGAGCAACTGGAGATGGTGGGACTGTGACACACTAAAAAAATTTTGAGGTGTATTTACAGACTGGGGCTGTTAATTTCAATATTAAACCTATTGGATTATTTTGAACTTCTCAGATCCTCTCCCACAAGCTGTGCCTTGGACTTGGTAGTGTTATTACATTTTCTGCTTTAAACCAACCCCGTCTTGAGAAACTACGGAGGGTTTTCTCCCTCAGCTGGGGTTGGAGGTTGGGCACTTGCATTACGCCACTGAATTTTTTTCCTTTTGGTCCTTACAAATTAGTACATGAACTTAATTTTAAAAGTGCCTAATGTCAAAGGGCTTAGTTCATTTGAAGGTGATGAGCAGGCAAGAACTGAAACATCTATTTATTAGGCCACAGACCACTGGCAGTAGAAAACTGTTTACATATCTATATATTAATCAGATTTTATATTACAAACTAATGAAACGTTAGTTTGTAATTTAAAGTTAGCTGGTGTCAGTAAAGACTTTAAAAGGTTGGAAAACTAGTTTATATTTAAAGAAGACTGAAGAGATGTGACAGCTAAGTTCAGTGCATGGTTCTTGATTGGATCATGGACCAAAGGAGAGAACGTCTATGAAGAATGTTATTAGGATGATTAGGGAGACTTGAAACTGGATTGTATGTTAGATGTCACATCAAGGTTTAATTTTTTGAGCATGTTAATACTGTTGTGGTTATGTAGGAGAGTGTACTAGATCTGGAAATACATGCTGAAATATTAGGGGTTTTAAATGGTTTAGAAAAGTTATATGCACACACCTATATTTATTTCTTATATACATGAACAGTTGATGAACATAGGTGAGGAGTATGTGGGTGTTCATTGTACTGTTTTAATGTTTTTCAGTCTTGAAAAAATTCAAAATTCAAACAGCAGTTAAGAAGAGTTGATGCTTCACTACCCCCCAAATGTGCATGTTTTGATTGTCAGACCTATGAATAGACACAGTGCTTGGGGAGTGATATATGGCAAGAGTTAATTTAGTCATTGAATGCTCAAGTTTTTCATGCTCATTGTCTCATTTAATCCTTAAAACTTTATGTTGTAGGAAACACACATAAGTTAAATAATGTATTAATTAGTAGAGAAAGAGCCTTTATTTGAAGGCAGACATTTTGATTCTAAAACTCACACTCTAAATTATAAAACTAGTATGATGATGGTTACAGCCAAACTCTGTGGCTCTGCATTCTATGCTTAAGAATTTAGACTTCATCCTTTATTGTTTGACTGTTGAAGATGTTTAGGACATCACGAGAGAGCTTGTTAGGAGTGCAGAAACTTAGGTCTGATCTGGGCCTGCTGCATTTGAACAAAATAAAAATCTGTAGATGATTTGTTGCACATTGAATTTTGAGAACCACTCTCTATTGTACTGTTTTTACCTTTCTGGTAGTGTTAAACTTTTTTTAAATTGAAATGTAGTCAGTTTACAATGTTGTATCAATTTCTGGTGTTACAGCATAGTGATTCAGTTTTATATATATATTCCTTTTCTATTCTTTTTCATTATAAGCTGTTACAAAGCACTGAATGTACTTCTCTGTGCTATACAGTAGGACCTTTCTGTTATTATTATGTATAGTATTTAGTATCTGCAAATCCCAAACTCTCAATTTCTCCCTCCACCCTCTTTAGAAGAGTTTTTTTGATAATGCCTAGTAGAGAAATGTGTTGTATTGAGTACCCTCTGGAAAATGAAATTAAGAAATCTGTATTAATTTTCTTACAGACATTGAAGCACAGATTCGAGAAATTCAAGGCAAGAAGGCAGCTCTTGACGAAGCTCAAGGAGTGGGCCTTGATTCTACAGGTTATTATGACCAGGAAATTTATGGTGGAAGTGACAGCAGATTTGCTGGATACGTGACATCGATTGCTGCGACTGAACTTGAAGATGTAAGTCTCAAAGTATATGAAGAGTCCAAGCATGTTTTGATGGAGAGCAAGATATATAAAGGAATCTTCTGTTTGAGTCATCTGGTGTAATCTGGGAGGACATTTTGGAGATTGGGAGATCTTTCTTTGGGAGGGTAAAACTGTTGAAGGTGTCCTTCTCTAAGAAACTTCTGAAAGTGCTCAATTCTGAATCTTTTATGTTAGAACTAGTTTGTTCATCCAGAAGAATACCTGCAAATCATTAACAATTGTGAAGTAATCTTTACCTGCTGAGCTTTATCTAGAGTGTGAGGTGACTTCTTTCTGTCCTTGTGACTTTTGATTTCTGACTTGTGCTTGATGCTGTTTTTTCCCTTTTGGTATCTTAATATGAATGGACTGTTTCTTGTTACTGATACTAATGGGCATTGTGTGCCTATTTCAGTTACTGTGGAGGATGACCACCTCTCACTTTGAAATACATCTCTTCAAGTGTTTTTATATATTACACATAGCTTATATTTTGTCAGACCATCCCGAACATCCAAATTTGGTGAAGTAGCTAATCATTTTTGTGTGATTCAGTAACATTTTTTGTATGTAGTTTATGAAACTTGTTATTTTTATGAAATTCAAGTCGTATTTTATAGTTAGCACTTTTTTCTTTTAAGAAAAATTTTAAAGTTCCAAAGGCAAAATTTCTAGAAGCCAATCAAGAGTCTATTTGCACTATCATACCTTAATGGTAAGAGACTGTGATGGCTGTATGTTCCAGAAGCTGAGGGGGAAATTGTCATTGCTTTTTCTTTTTTTTAAATGAGAGCAAGTTTATTCAAACAGATACACACTCCATAGACAGAGTGCAGGCCATCTCAAAAGGCCAGAGGCAGCCCCAGAGCATGAGGTCATCTAGGAAAGTGTGATCAGCCTGTCATTTCATTTTTAAATAGAATAAATGAGATGTTAAGATCTTCAGGAGAGTTACCCATTGTTGCACTTCTTACACTAGTAAAGTAATAATATAACATTGTTCTGTTTAAACTTACTACCAGAGGAATAATACATTTAAAATTAGTTACATTTTACTTGTTTCTGTGGTTAAATCATGTTTAGGAGAAAAAATTAAAAAGACAAGGAAGCTGGATAGTTCTAAATATGAAGCTGTTTGTAGTTCCCAAAGCAAATTTCATTGTGCCCTCTGAGAAAAGGAAATGCGTAGGTTTTCCTAGTCTCTACCTACTTTAATTGACTTCCACAGAAAGCATTCCTTGTTTACTATTTTTAAAAAGAATGTGGTGAACTGAATTTCCTTAATAGCTTTTCAAGTTGAAAAGAAAACCTAAGTGTTAACAAGTTTCATCATACTGTCTTTTGATTTTATGTTGAATCTCTTTGTATGTTCGTTCTAGTTTTTAAGTGCTGACATTTTTGTCTGTGGCTTTTGGGGGTGTTTCATTGCAGGATGACGACGACTACTCATCATCTACAAGTCTGCTCGGGCAAAAGAAGCCAGGATACCACGCCCCTGTGGCACTGCTTAATGACATACCACAGTCAACAGAACAGGTGCCTTTTTTTTTGTTTTTGCTTTTAATTAAAGCCAGAGTTTATTCAGATAAAACTGTCTTAATTCCCATGGAAACTCACATGTTTTAGCAATCAGGTTATTAGAATGTATGGAGAAGACTTGATTTGGGAGAATTAGTAATAATCCCCAGTTTATCTTATTAGGGTAATCATTTCATGAAGAATTGAACTGTGGAAATTATCTCATTTCCATATGCCCTGTTTTTTTCACATGAGCATATCTTCATAAAATACAGAAACATTAATAGGCATTTATTAAACATTTTTATGTGTTTTATAATGTTTTGATTTTTGTTTGTAATATTCTGTTTGGTTATTTAATAAGTGGGTATTAAATGAGACATACCCCTTTTCAGTATGATCCATTTGCTGAGCACCGACCTCCGAAGATTGCAGACCGGGAAGATGAATACAAAAAACATAGGCGGACCATGATAATTTCCCCGGAGCGTCTTGATCCTTTTGCAGATGGTAATTCTTTCCCATTTTTCTATAAGTGTTCAGAAATTTATTTGTGTTAAGTTGTCTTTAGCCCTTTGATTTTTTTTGGCATGCTTATGAATTTGCTTTTCTTTTTAAAAATCCCCCCGTTAGAGATTTGTATAGATTTGGTTGAAGTCACAGATGCCATATTCTTCATCTTTATAATGCCAGTTTTCTTTCCAGGTAGAAGGACAAGAAAATAATGAGCCAATGCCATAGAAACGCAAAGGGTTAAAGGTTTTTCGTTTACTTTTGTTTTGGGTACGCTTTCTTTACTTTGAACAAATGTGTTTTTCTGCTCAGAATACTTTCAAATTATTGAAAGTTTTCATTCCAAATCTTAGATTTTTAGGATTGTTACTTTTGAGAATCTGTTTCCACATTAGAGCCCCCCCATATTGCTCTAAATATAGTTTAGTAATTGCACCTACTTTGCTTTAAGCATACTTAAAGTTAAAACAGAAGTATGTATACAGAGACTTTGATATTTTTAATAGTTGGAGTCTGTTTTGCTAATTTTAGTGTGCAGGTCAGCACAAGGGACATAGTGAGCCTGATGGAAGCTTTCCTCAGGTGAGTGAGTTTCAAAATCAAAATTAGGTGCCTGTTTCTTAAAATTAGATTCTGCTGCAGGTTTACAAATTAGACTTTCAGCCTGCATGAATTAGTAGGGATATTCTTTTTTTACTTGCATAATTGTAATTGATTTAAACATGTATGTCAGAATTCACAGGCCCATACTAACTGTCCTTAATTTCTTTCCTACAGCAGTACTGCTATATGCCAGTCCTGTCTGCATTCTTAAGGGTGCAGTTCAACACATCCTCTCTAGATTATGGTGAAAAAGTATTCCAAAGGAAGTCTTATCAGAGCTAGTGTCAGAAAGAATGACACTACCAATTGGGCATGATCTTCAGCATAGGAAATGTCTTAGAATTTTATTATTTTTTTCCTAAATTGTGATGCTATACTACTTGTATAGCTAATTATCACATTTCTAAAACGTAGTGTGCCTCTGTGAATCTTGTTATATACTGTTTGGGCTTCTTTAAGATATTTTGAAGTTTGAAAAGCAAATGCTGAAACTTTAACCAAGAGACTAACACATCTCTTTGTACACCACTTTTTTTCTGTATGCATCATAATAACTGGTAGAAGTAATATATCTCAAGTAATATGTTTCCAGTTGTTACTTATACTTTCTAAGAAAATAAAATGTTTCTGCTTCAACAAAATGTAAAAAGCATGAAGCCCTTTTTAGTAACATGACATCAGAATAAGATTAGAGGTATATTTTTGAAAATCATTTTCTAAACTTTAACTGTTCTAGAACATTGTATGAAGAATTTGTCTAGTCATAGTTACTTGTAGTCAGGATTTTAACAGCTTGCAACAGGTAATGTTTTGAATATAAATATCTTTCCAAAGTGTTACTAATGGTAAAGAGATAATTTTCTAGGCTTCTATTCTGCTGCTTGAAGTCAGAACTGCTGATGGAGACAAAGGCACGAAAGTGTACGTATTCCGGATTAGCAACCCAGGAACCCATCACTTCTGAAGACTCTAAACTGTGCTGTCATTTTGTTTTTATATGCATTAAAATATTTGTTTTAAACTGCTGTAGATATGTTTGTGTTCAAACAGGTTAAATTGATCAGCAAACTCAATAAAAAGTAAGATGTATAATTATTAAAGTTTTCCATCAAAAAATAAATTAAATGATTATGAAATAATGTAATAGTAGAGCAGGGCAGATAAATCAATTGAACCTCATTATCTTTTATTTATTGTACTCTTGTCCTGTTGCTGTTCTTTTCTGCAGGAGGGAAGACCCCTGATCCTAAAATGAATGCTAGGACTTACATGGATGTAATGCGAGAACAGCATTTAACTAAAGAAGAGGTCTGTGAACCTGCTTTATTTTAATGATTGTGAAAGAATGTAAAAAAAAAAGTTGAGATTGAGAAACTTTTATATTTCCTTTTTATTTGCTCCACAAGTAGTATTTTAACAATATTAATAAAAATTAAGTTAATAAAGAACCTTACCCCAAATTCTATCACCTCCCCAATTAAACTTTTCATATTTCTATGCTTTTCTAGTGCCTGACTCCTTGCTCCTTGGAGAGACAGACAGACAGACAGACAGACAGACACACACACACACACACACATCTTATAGTGGATATATCTGTGGGGAGGATTGATGATGTGTGCCTGAAGTCAGTGTGTAAGGGAAAAGTCAGTATAGTACAGTCATTCTCTGAAAAGCCTCTAATTCTTCCAAAAAATTCAGTTTGAATGTGGGTGGAAAATTCTCAAGAATCCTGCTGGCCTGCAAAGATTGCTTCATTTTGTTTTAATAGTTAATTTCCGTAACTTTATTATGAATATATAATAGATTTGTTTGTTGAATGGATTAAGTGGGGTAATGGAACTCACTTTAAAGTCATTAAGTGTGCATTTTTTGTGACTATATATATAATATTTAGTTATTGTAACATAATTTTGAAATTTTTACTTTATCACTTTTCTAACATAATCGCTATTTATATTTGTTTCAAGTAAAACTATTTTTCACTGGAAACATTTTAGTTCACTACCAGTGACTGAAGATTTTACTTCATGAACTATATATAAATAAGCATACTCTGTTATAAATTCTATATTTGCTTGTCTATTGTGCAGAAAGACAGTGTATAAAACTTGAAAATATGGGAGGGGAAAAGTAAGGAATGGGACTACCAGTAGCATAGAAAGGAGACTGAGTGAAGAATAAAATGGCATTAAATAGAAATGACTGTACTAATGATATAGAAGTCTATTGAAAATGTTTTAAACATGCTCACTGCTTATTTAAATATTTTTCAGAGAGAAATTAGGCAACAGCTAGCAGAAAAAGCTAAAGCTGGAGAACTAAAAGTCGTCAATGGAGCAGCAGCATCCCAGCCTCCTTCAAAACGAAAACGGCGTTGGGATCAAACAGCTGATCAGACTCCTGGTGCCACTCCAAAAAAGCTATCAAGTTGGGATCAAGCAGAGGTAATTTCTTTTTATTTATTATTTAAAAATTTTTTTCTCTCATGTTGTATGTTAGTCTGGTTTTGTTGACATAAAAAGATAACCACAGACTGGGTAGCTTAAACAAAAGACATTTATTTTCTCACAATTCTGGAGGCTTAAAGATCAAGGTGCCAACAGGGTTGGTGTCTGGTGAGAGCTCTCTTTCTGGCTTGCAGATGTCTGCCTTCTTGCTGTATCCTCACTCTGCACATGGAAAGAGAGTGAGCTCTGGTGTTTCTTTGTATAAGGACACCAGTCCTATCACATTAGGGTCCAGCTTTGTGACCTCATTTAACCTAATTATCTCACTAAAGATCTAATCTCCACATACAGTCACAGTGGGGGTTTGGGCTTCAACATGACTTTTGGGGCAGACACAATTCAGTTCATAACATGGAGTAAAGGAATGTTCCTTTTGGAATATTAAATATAGAAATGCAATATGTCACATTATGTGGAGGTTGAGTATAACATAGTGGTCTTCCTCATTTTCTGGAAGAAGAATTTAAGTGTGTTTCCTTCATTCATTTACTTACCTAAAACTTTTTTATGTGTGTATGGTAAAATACGTATAAAATTTGCCGTTCTAACCGTTTTTAAGTGTACAATTTGATGGTACTGATTACACTCACAATGTTGTACAACCATTAGCATGATTTATTTCCAAAACTTTTTCATCACTTCAAGCAAACTCTGTAATAATTAAGCAATAACTCTGTTCCCCTCCCCTTCAGAGGACTTCTTTATGCTATGTCAAACCTGTAGTACCTCCTTAGCTGCTTCCTATTTAGTTGATGACTTTGCTTCCTATTTCCCCTTACCCCAGATAGAAACAATTAAAAGAGAAAAGTATACATGTTCCTGCTGTGAAATCTACTGGTAGGCCTGTGTATGTTCTCATCTCCTTTGCTTTTCCTTCTGTTATAATATGAACTGTTGGTACAGGTTGGCCATCTAAAGCTAGCCCATATGCTTATGTGCCATTTCCTATCTCCTATTACTCAAGGACTCTCATGTAACTTCAGTTGTCTCTAGGTTATTATCACCAGCAAACACATTTTACCCATCTTCATCTTTAAAAAAGACAACAAAAAACTACAAGAAATCTTCTGTTGACCCTCACATCCTCTCCCATCTATCATCCTTTTTCTATCTCTTTTTACCACAAAATGCTTTAAATGAGTTGTCTGTCTATACTTGTGCTCTGTGCTTTTACGTGCACCACCGCACCAGCTCTTTTGTCAAGGTGACTTGACTTCCTCATTGTTAAATCCGAAGAGCAGATCTCAGTCCTCATAGTACTCAGCATATCAGTAGCATTCGGCATTTGTTGGTACTCTTCTCTTTCTCAGCCTCTGGGCTTCAGTCTTTCTTGATTCTGATAGTACGTCCCTCACTGGCTGCTGCTCTTAAATCTTGTTTGTTGTATCTTCCTCAGTTTCCTTAACTTCGGGGTACTCAGTGCTCCATCCTTGGTCCTCTTTTCCATCTAAAGTTATTCCCTAGGATCTCACTGCTGTCTTTATGTACTGTCCGTATCAGACAGCTCCCTAACTTACAAATCCATCCCTACTTCTCTGACCTGACATAGTTGATGTTTAATAGGTGTTTTCCGTGTTCACTCCCTCCAGCCTGCTCTGTTGGCACAAACAAAACCCTTAGGAATCGTTTCAGGGTCATCCTATACGCCTCTTATTCTCTTACCTGACACCTATTCATAAATAAATTTTCTTGGCCCCACCTTTAAATATATTCAGGATCTAGCCAGTTTTTATGATCTCTGTCCCCACCTCTCTAGTGTAAGTCACTGTTGATGCTAACATAGACTACTGCAGATTTTTTTTTTTTTTTTACAAATTAGGGAAAACCTGTCAGACCACAGCAGTGTTTCCCCAAATCCAGAATTTAAATATGCTAAACCTAATACATAATTCCCGAACTGTTCAGTTTTAGATCTTGGGGACTTCCCATTTGCTTGCTTGATATATGAGAGGCTTTGATTCTGCAGAATATAAATTATTACTAACTTAAATTCTGTTGCTGACATTCATTGCAAATTTTAAAAACTGAAAAAAAGAAACTTGTCCTTCTGTCATGTTTAACTGAAAAGTAGACACAGGAGTCGGTGTCTGTCTTATAAAAACTAAAGAAATTCAGACCATGTTTTTCTTTCGCACTTCTCATTTAACATAACTCCATCCTAAGCATGACTGTGGGAATTAGAATGAACACTAGGAAGAATTTTTTTCCTTCCTGATTCAGCAGGAGGAGCAGTTACCAAAATTTTCAACAATTTATGTGCTTTACTCACCTAATTCAGAATTGTCTCACCGCTAAGTAGTAGAATCTTTTGAAAGGAAAAATACTGAGTCTTATATTTGTTATGGTATATAGGCAAATTTGCAAACAAAGTAAAGTAGGACTCTTGTGTTGGAGCATCCAACTTCAAAGGAAATATATAAAAGTATACTACAAAACTTAACAGAATTTAAATACAGAATTTATTTTGCTTCCGCTAAATTACTTACTGTTCTTGATAATAGTATTGTTCGCACTGTTTGCTATCACACACTTTCTGATGCCCTACGTTGCTCACTACTTGTCTCTATTTGAACTACCATGGAACTTTTGATTACTTAAGTCTAATTCTAATCTTTTTCACTAATCTTGCCAGCATCAGTTAGAGTAATATTTTTATAAATGTGGTTATAGATATAAACTCATCTTGAAGATTGAAATTATGTGTCAGGATCTAGTTATAATTACCCAGGTGATCCAGAACATGCCTATATTAATTAAATACACACAAAATTGAACAAAAACACAAAAATATTCTTAGTGGGAACTCCTGAGTCTGTCTGTGTCTCTAAGCTCCAGTTTGAGCAGTGCTGATAAAATTAAAGCTGAAATTCTTTGCTGATCCAGACAGAAGCCTTAATATTTTCCCAAAGTTATGGAGCTAGTAGTGGCAAAACCAAGAATATTACCCAAAATACATCGGTTTTTTTAACCTAGGACTTTTTCATTGCCCCAAATTAAAGCTTTGAATTGCTTTTAGTTGTAAACATATTGTTAGAAAGTACATATCTTAAGCAGAAGGATAATCTTTCTTAATTATGAACTGAAACATTTATTTAGTTTTTCTGTTTACTTAAACAGAAGTTTTCTAGTTGTTTTTATGTGGGTGTATGAAATATTTTTTTTTTTTTTTTGCTCTGTTAAGACCCCTGGACATACCCCTTCCTTAAGATGGGATGAGACACCAGGTCGTGCAAAGGGAAGTGAGACTCCTGGAGCAACCCCAGGCTCAAAAATATGGGATCCTACACCTAGTCACACACCTGCGGGGGCTGCTACTCCTGGACGAGGTGATACACCAGGGCACGCAACACCAGGCCACGGAGGTGCAACTTCCAGTGCTCGTAAAAACAGATGGGATGAGACCCCCAAAACAGAAAGAGGTACTTCTACTGGAGTCTGGGTTTATGTTAAGGAGAAATGTTGATTTGATGAGTAGTATGTTTACAGGTCAAAATCTGTTCTCTCTAGTCCTGGGTGGATAAATAACTGCTTTCTGGACAGATAAAAAACTGAGGAGATTATGTGCCTAATTCTTTTCCCTTCTTGAAGAAGTTTAAGATTCGTTTTAGGAAGAACATTAGGAGAAAATAAAGTTTGTATACCATAACCTGTTTTTTTATTGTTGTAAAATATACATAACATAAAATTTACCATTGTAACCATTTTAAGTGTGCAGTTAGTGGCATGTATTTTCACAGTGTTGTGCAGCCATTACCACTGTTCATTTCTAGAACTGTTTCATTACCCCCAAACAAAAACTGTACCCATTAAGCAGTAACTCTCCATTCCTCTTCCCAGACCCTGGTAACCTTTAGTGTACTTTCTTTCTGTGTAAATTTGCCTAAATTTCTTTTTTTGTGTAAACTCTCTAAAATTGTATTTCGTTAACAGTTTTGAGATTAGCTTTGAGAAGTTAAGATTTAGTAATACATCTGCTGTATTAAAATTTTATTACGAAATTTCTAATGATAAGGCAGAGTGTTTAAAATATAATGGACCGGAGAAGCAGTATAGAATTGTGCATGTGGAGTAATCTCACTTTAAGGAGAAATTAAGAGTGGCTCAAGATACATAAAGTGGCAGTCTCTGGGTTGTGATACTATAGATGGTAAAAAAAAAAAAAAAATTACTTGCTCTGTTTTCCTATTCCTCAGTGGTTACTGTTTATTGTTTTTGTCATCAGTGGGAAAGAACCAAAAAATAGTAAAGGAAACATTAAAACTTAAATGGATCTCCACTTTAGGAATATCCTGTTTATGAACCTAATCAGTTTGAGAATAAACAGTAATTTTTTGACAGTGGTTAAAATTGTAGGCTTATTCACTCTTTTTCTTTAAAGATACCCCTGGGCATGGAAGTGGATGGGCTGAGACTCCTCGAACAGATCGAGGTGGAGATTCCATTGGTGAAACACCAACTCCTGGAGCCAGTAAAAGAAAGTCACGTTGGGATGAAACACCAGCTAGTCAGATGGGTGGAAGCACTCCTGTTCTGACCCCTGGAAAAACACCAATTGGCACACCAGCCATGAACATGGCTACCCCTACTCCAGGTATGAACTTTATCATAAATAATTTTTTTCCCCCGTTAATATTTTGAATTTTTTCTTTGTGGTTTTTTCTTAATTAATGCCTAATTTTTAGCAAGAATAACAGGACATAAAAAGAAGTCTTGGTTTGAGTTTATAATATAAAAACTATTAAATGTTAGAATGATCTTAACTGTCTTACATCCCAAGGACCTATGTATGATGAAGTACACTGTGTAGATTGTTACAGAAATTTGCTTTTTTGGTAGGTCACATAATGAGTATGACTCCTGAACAACTTCAGGCTTGGCGGTGGGAGAGAGAAATTGATGAGAGAAATCGCCCACTGTCTGACGAAGAATTAGATGCTATGTTCCCAGAAGGATATAAGGTAATAACAGTGAATACAAATGTGGTTTTTAGGATGTGAATTTTATTTTAAATATTCTTTGAAAAATATTAACTGATCAAGTTTGCATTGGCCTTTTCCAAATTTACTACTACTATTTCATTCTTTAGCTATTTCCAAGTATATTTCATTTCCAAAAAGTCATAGAGATGAAAAGAAATGAAAGACATGAAGCTTTTATTACTTATGGAAGATGAGAACTCTCAAGGACTTCTAGGACCATATTTAAGAACTGCTCCCTTAGGGGTATAGAATAGCTTGCTGCTTCAGTTTATCAGCAGCCCCAAGATTAAGCTCATATTAAATCATGGTTATTTTACTTGGTGCCTCACAAGATCTTGTGTATTTAAGTTCATGGGTTGCCAGTGAACACAAACAGTGTTCTTTCTTTACTGTAACAACTTGAAGTTTGTTTTAAACTATAAAATCTTGTAGGTACCTGGGACTCAGGGACCGTTTGCTGATCTGAAGTGGGTCATATCTGATGTTATAACCAAAGTTGGAAACTAAATCATTTGGTGGCCTTTATATAAAGAACCTTTTTCTGCCAAGGGCTATTGCTTTTTAACAGTTTGTATGCTTGTTTGTATTTCCCCTTGCCCCCTCATTAGGTTTGTGTTAGAGTATTTGTTTCAAGTATGCACGAATTACTGCTTAATAACTTCTTACAGCCTCCATGTAATGCTGTGGGTATAGTCACTTTACAACCTGCTCTTGACTGCCTGCGTGTCTGTCTCAGTTGTATTCATTGATTTCTTTATTAATAGGAGGGAAAAATCATCTTTGTGAATCTTTAGTGAATTTTTTTGTTTTAGTCAAATGGTGTGTATTCTACAGGGCTTTGGTAAATATTTTGGTTTTAGTTTTTATGCATTTAACTCATTTTTGTTGAGTGACTTAAATATTAAGGTTTCCTTTTACAGTGCAGAAATTTATGTGAAGAATCTTTGTTTTTATTACTAAAATATAATCTTTCACATATTATGTGCACTTTGTGAGCTTATTTCCATTTACGTGACATTGGTTCACCAACATGTTTATATAGAGTAATATTTGATCAGAATTTTATAAGCCCATTTTGTGTATCTCCTCATTTCCCCACACTCCTAATACAGTTAATTTAAATTTAAATTTGGTGAGATATATTAATATTTGTCATATATTTTAAATTTATAATTAAGATAGAAAAACTGAATCGATGTTAATTTTTGTCTCTAAGCAGAAAGCGTAAGTGCAAATATTACTCATTTATGCAATTCTTTACTATATAAAGTTAAGAAAATCCTAAACTGTTTTTTAACTGTATTAGGTACTTCCTCCTCCAGCTGGTTATGTTCCTATTCGAACTCCAGCTCGAAAACTGACAGCAACTCCAACACCTTTGGGTGGTATGACCGGTTTCCACATGCAAACTGAAGATAGAACTATGAAAAGTGTTAATGACCAGCCATCGGGAAATCTTCCATTTTTAAAACCTGATGATATTCAGTACTTTGATAAACTTTTGGTAAGTGACAGCAGAAATAAAATATTTTTATTTAGCAGCTGCAAATCATAGTCTCTACACCTACCTTTAAATTTTTTTACTTTTTACTGTTAGGTTGATGTTGATGAATCAACACTTAGTCCAGAAGAGCAAAAAGAGAGAAAAATAATGAAGTTGCTTTTAAAGATTAAGAATGGAACACCTCCAATGAGAAAGGTAAGTACCAGTTTATTAAATCATCATGTTCATTATAATTATATGTTTAGAAATTTCTAATTAACTTCTTCATCTTTACCAATGGCAGAGTATAGGCGAGAGAAAGGTGTGTGAAGGATTTAGCTTTTTCATCAGAGATTTTATGCTAATAAGGATATTGGAAAAAAAGAGATCCTCCATATTATCCTCAAAACCTTTTAAACATGCTGAAGATTCTAAGGTCTAATTAGTGGAATTATGTGGGGAATTGTATTAGAATCATATGTGGCTTGAAGATGGGTGATCCTTTAGGGAAGGTTAAGGAATTTTGTATTACACCCGTGTGACTCTTGCTCTATTATCCTTTTGAATTAATTGAAAACATTGAGCCTTTTCACAGGAATTCATACCTCAGTAATTTTGAATTCCTACTATTTGAATTCCTGCTATTACCCTATGTAAAATGTCTGGGAAGTTTACATTAAAATACTCAGTTACAGAAAACCATGAAGTAATTAATTTGCTCATTCAGAACACTTATAAAGAAACAACCTTTTAATCTTTTCATTCAGGCTGCGTTGCGTCAGATTACTGATAAAGCTCGTGAATTTGGAGCTGGTCCTTTGTTTAATCAGATTCTTCCTCTACTGATGTCTCCTACACTTGAGGATCAAGAACGTCATTTACTTGTGAAAGTTATTGATAGAATATTATACAAACTTGATGACTTAGTTCGACCATATGTGCACAAGGTTTGTTGTTATCAATTTGTGTTTCTAATGATTTGATATTTTTAAAAAATAAAAGGAATTCATGGATTTCTCCCCTCCCAGCTTATTATTAGGTGTATTTGTGAAATTTTAACATTCTAAAAAAGTAATAGCTGAAGCTATACATTTCTAATGAAAAGGGAAATTTCAACCCCTTTCAAGATACTTGTTTAACCAATGTTAAATTTATATGCCCTCCCAGATCTTTTTCTTTGCACAAGTGTGTTATCACACATACAAATAAATACATATATAAATAGATTTAACTTTTTGCCATCTTATAGAATGGGTTCATATTATTCATATTTTAAAATTTGCTTTTGTTGATATTAGGATGAGAAAATGTATGTTTTCTATACCATGCCATTTAGTACTAAGGACCATCTTTTTACTGATGGTAATTATGGCTTAGAATTATAAAATCCAGTTACAGGGTAGTGTGTGTGTGTGTGTATTTAATAGTCTGTGTGGTTAACAATTCTCCCAAATACCTTTATATGGAGTTTGAAATTGTGTGATTAAAATTCTTAATTTGTCCCTTGACTAACATAGTCCTCATAAATTTCTATATGTAGTCTGCTACATGAACGTTGTGTCAGTAATTGGTGTGAAAATGTAGCTCCTTCTCTTTTTCAGATCTTAGTGGTCATTGAACCATTGTTGATTGATGAAGATTACTATGCCAGGGTGGAAGGTCGAGAGATTATTTCTAATTTGGCAAAGGTATTTATATTTCTGGAAAAGAACATTTTATATTTGGGTTTTTTTTCTTTTTAATTGTTTTTGAGGGGAGAATTAGATTTATATTTATACATACATACATACATACATACTGGGGATTGAACCCAGGACTTCATGCACATTAAGCATGCGCTTTACCACTGAGCTATACCCTCCTCCCAGTTTTATATTTGTTGATTAGATTATTTGACTAGAAGGAAATAGTTGAGGGTTAATGTTACCTTTTTTCTTGCACTTCTAGGCTGCTGGTCTGGCTACTATGATCTCTACCATGAGACCTGATATAGATAACATGGATGAGTATGTCCGTAACACAACAGCTAGAGCTTTTGCTGTTGTCGCCTCTGCCCTGGGGATTCCTTCATTATTGCCCTTCTTAAAAGCTGTGTGCAAAAGCAAGAAGTCCTGGCAAGCGAGACACACTGGTATTAAGATTGTACAGCAAATAGCTATTCTTATGGGCTGTGCCATCTTGCCACATCTCAGAAGTTTAGTTGAAATCATTGAGCATGGTGAGTTGTAATATAACTTTGTCTATCTTATAAGACAGGTTTCCTGAAAATTAGGCTCTTGATTTTTGGAGTGAGAAATAGAAGTGAACTACATAAACACCATATAGTTTATGATGGAATTTGTAATATGAGCTGCTAATAAGCTGTGGTTTATACTGGCTTTTGCCTAGTTTTGTCTAATGTGAACAGATTCTGCAGTTTGACTAAATGGTTAGATACATTGCTAGAATCTTGATAATGATATGAATTAGGTAATATTGCTTAGTTAAAACCTGTGTTTGGTTTTTTTATAGGTCTCGTGGATGAGCAGCAGAAAGTTCGGACCATTAGTGCTTTGGCCATTGCTGCCTTGGCTGAAGCAGCAACTCCCTATGGTATTGAATCTTTTGATTCTGTGTTAAAGCCTCTATGGAAGGGTATCCGCCAACACAGAGGAAAGGTAGATCCACCAATTTGATTTCTTTTTTCTTTTTATTTCTATTCATTGAAGTTAAAGTGATTTAAATGTAATTTACCAAGTATATATGTATTTTTTAACATTAAAACAGGGTCTGGCTGCTTTCTTAAAAGCTATTGGGTATCTTATTCCTCTCATGGATGCAGAATATGCCAACTACTATACTAGAGAAGTGATGTTAATTCTTATTCGAGAATTCCAGTCTCCTGATGAAGAAATGAAGAAAATTGTGCTGAAGGTAATTGTTCCAAATTATTAATTGTTCAAGATTTGTTAGTCTAATTTGGGGTGTGTGTCATGGTTCAAAGAGAATTTTATATCATTAAAAAAATACTATATATTAAACCAGGACTCTGGTTACTTATATTATTTTTTAATGTTTTAGGTTGTAAAGCAGTGTTGTGGAACAGATGGTGTAGAAGCAAACTACATTAAAACAGAGATCCTTCCTCCTTTTTTCAAACACTTCTGGCAACATAGAATGGCTTTGGATAGAAGAAATTACCGACAGGTAAGCTTTTACTGTAAAAAATTAAGTATTTTCAAAAATCCTTTCATCCCTGGGCATTATTACATTATAGCATTGATTAGAGAATATGCCATTGAAACCTGATTCATTAGAGAGATTAACTAGGGCATTTTTACTATAGGGCCCAACCTACAGCTACTGAATGAGAAGTTCTGGGGAATGACTACTCAAAATGTGATCACGTGGGAGCTTGTTAGAAATGCAGAATATCAAGAGCTGCTCATCCTAGACTTATGAATCAGAATCTGTATTTTAATAAGATCCCCTAGTGATTCGTTTTCACATTAAAGTTTAAGAAGTAATGCTCTGGGGGATGGAATCAAGAATACGTGTTTTTTAAAAAGCTCCAGTAATTGCGATTAATTAGCTGAGTTTGGGAACCACTGTCCAGTGAAACTATGGGTACTTTTAATGGTGGTCTTTCATTAAAAAGAAAAGTTTAAATTAAAAAAATCCTTCCAGCTAATCCTTTAGTCAGTTAGAATGCATATTATACAAATTATTTTTTGCTCTGGGAACCTCACGGGTTGTTTGTGCTTGGTTGTGAAAGGAAATGGATTTTAGTTAGCCAGTTAACTTCCATTTTGATTTTGCATTCTAGGATAAATAGCTAACTATGAGTTGACATTTTTATCTAGTAAATGAACTCTTAATCTGGCTAGGTGAAGCATGAATACAGTCTTAACCTTAAATCACTTAGATTTGGACTCATTTAAATTTTTTTGGTCACCTTTCTCTTAAAGTTTATAATAGGAGTCAACTGTTGTCAGCGTGCTTACCAGCTGAATAGTATCTTTAGAATATTCCATTTTCATGATGTCTCTATTTCCTTGGAAAAGCAATAAATTAAATGATATTTTTCCTTCTCTTTTTAGTTAGTTGATACTACTGTGGAGTTGGCAAACAAAGTAGGTGCAGCAGAAATTATCTCCAGGATTGTGGATGATCTGAAAGATGAAGCTGAGCAGTACAGAAAAATGGTGATGGAAACAATTGAGAAAATTATGGGCAACTTGGGAGCAGCAGATATTGATCATAAACTTGAAGAACAACTGATTGATGGTATTCTTTATGCTTTCCAAGAACAGACTACAGAGGTAATGATATTAATTATTAATGGCAAGTTGCTACTGACTTTCATATTTGTAAAACATATTTTCAAGCAACTGTTATCACTAAAGTAATTAAATTTGAAATAATTTTTTAAATGCTCATGTTCTCATTTAGTTGGCTACAAAGAAGTATTCTTTTACCTCAGAATTTTAGGTTAGATTTTTAAAAACAATATTAATGTATTTCAGTTGTTTAGTCACACTGAATTCTTGTTCACTTTGAATGTAGTTTTTTTTTTTAAGGGGGGAGGTAATTAGATTTATTTAGTTAGTTATTTTAATGGAGGCACTGGGGATTGAACCCAGGACCTCATGCATAAATACTAAGTATGTGCTCTAACCACTGAGCCATACCCTCCCCCCTGAATGTAGTTTTTTAATTTAACTTTTTGTTTGTATTTTAGGACTCAGTAATGTTGAACGGCTTTGGCACAGTGGTCAATGCTCTTGGCAAACGAGTCAAACCTTATTTGCCTCAGATCTGTGGTACAGTTTTGTGGCGTTTAAATAATAAGTCAGCAAAAGTTCGGCAACAGGCAGCTGACTTGATCTCTCGAACTGCTGTTGTTATGAAGACTTGTCAAGAGGTAAGCTTTTGTATCAGATTCTTATTTCTTCACCAAAAGGAGTAATGTAAGCAGTAACATTTTTAACATTTTTTTTTTATTACAGGAAAAACTGATGGGGCACTTGGGTGTTGTTTTGTATGAGTATTTGGGTGAAGAGTACCCTGAAGTCTTGGGCAGCATTCTTGGAGCACTGAAGGCCATTGTAAATGTAATAGGTATGGAATTTGCTGGTCATGTAAGAATTTTTTAATTTTGTTTTTTTTTTTTTTAACTTTCTTTGGCTTTTTGAAAGTAAAGTACAGAATCCTACTTAGGAGTTGAGTCTCTGATACCTTTTTTAACCACTGAAAGTTTCAGTTGGGAATGTCATAAGAATCTTACCTCCCAAAACCCATTTATCTTTCACTTTAAAAGAGAAAAGAGGGCAAGATGAGGACCTGCAAGAGAGGAGGGAATAGTCACAACTCAGAAAACTCTTTTAAAAAAAGTCATGGGTTAGGGGACCCTAGTAAAAATAGTGTCTCACCTAAAATATGTGGGAAGGGAGGTGGAGGGGACAGAGAGAACTCTGAAGTTTTAATTTAGCTTTAGGATCAAATATATATTTAATTCAAACTTGATTATGTTAGGTTTTCCTGCTTGTTATCAAACTCAAGGAACAATAACCAGGGAGAAAAGTGACTTGATCAAATAATCTCATTTTTATTTAGTTCCAGTTCTTTAAAACTATCCGTTCAGTTTCTTAATCCAAAGTTAAAACACAGTTTTATTACAAATGCTGTCGGGAGTGCATGAACAAAGCTTTTATTCTTTAAGGTCCTTATGATGGAGCAAACAAATGGTCTCCTGTTTTATCCGTCATTATAATTGAATGTAATTATTGCAAAAATAACTTGTGCAGAGGTTGGAAGGGCAGAAATAACCTATCAGGAGGTCAAAATAGCTGGCTGTGATAGCCACTGTTTTTCTCATTTTGGTAAGAGGTTTTTATGCAGTATAGGAGATCTTTGAACCATTGCATTTACATATAATCACTAGTTCAGCCCTGTCTTCTATACTTGGAGATACTTGCCAAAAATTAGTTACTGGGCCACTTGAGGGCTCTGGTTTGCAGGGAGTTGTAAACCATATTATTGGTCAGAGCAAGCAGTTCTAGTTAGAGCAAGAGCCCCTGCCAGCTGCCTCCTTTTTTCTCTCTTCATAGGTGTAAATACCATCCAAGTATGCCCTGCATTGCAGGGAGACTGGAGATCTGTTTGTTTTGCAGTTAAAGGGTAAGGGGGCCCTTTCTGGAAAATTTTGCTTTAATTTACATGTCTACCTCTGGCTTATATTGTTGTGTATGGCCGGAACATAAGCTGTCCCCATATTTAAATGTCAGTGTACAAATACATTTCAGAACCAAATAAAACTTTTTTTTGTTGTTGAGTATCCATCATTCTTTAAATCACTTCACTAATTTCTTTCATTTCTTTGCATAATCAGAAGTTGTTAATAAAGAGTTAAAAACAATTCTGCATTTGGTCAGAATTTGGGGCTTTTTCTTTCCATAGGCAGCTGTAAGTTTATATTTATGTCTAGTCATGTATATTACTTGCTGAATAAAAGGTATAGTGAACCGAGGTTGTAGTTCAAATGTTAATTGATAGTGTGTTGACTTCTATTAAATAGGTATGCATAAGATGACCCCACCAATTAAAGATCTGCTGCCTAGACTCACCCCCATCTTAAAGAATAGGCATGAAAAAGTACAAGAGAATTGTATTGATCTTGTTGGACGTATTGCTGATAGGTAAGCAGATTACCTAAATATTTTTTAAGCAGTATTGGTTTTCACATTTAGCAACTTTTTATTCACTTTGCAAATCTGCTTAATGTTGCTAGTGTAAGTATATATGGTCAGTCTATCCAGTATTAATACTTTCAGTGAAATTTCAGTTTGGATGGTAATGAGGGAATGGCAGTATATTTTTAAAACTAAACCATCCTTTCTGAACAATAGTAATATTTATGTTTAATGCTTAAATGGATTGGTAATCATGTTTTGAGAACTGAATTTGCAGGTTTACCTTTTAAAACTTCTTGTCACCAAAAATTTAACTTTTTTTTTAAAATTAGGGGAGCTGAATATGTGTCTGCAAGAGAATGGATGAGGATTTGTTTTGAGCTTTTAGAGCTCTTAAAAGCTCACAAGAAAGCTATTCGTAGAGCCACAGTCAACACATTTGGTTATATTGCAAAGGCCATTGGGTGAGTATTATTTACTTCTGTGTTTTTTTTGTTTGTGTGTTTTTACTTTACAATAAACCTGTTGTAGTGTTGATGCTTCTATTTCTGTAGAAATCTCTTATAAGGCATGTGAGTAAGGCAAAATCAGAATGGACTTTTACCACTGAACTTCAATTTTTGAAATGGTTTCTTAAATTTTAAATTGAATTAAAATAGTGGAAGGGTTTCAGATTTCATTTCATCATACCTCATTATTTTTAGAGAGGGAAACAGTACCATTTCAGAATAATCTCAAATTTTGTTGGTCCTCTTAAAATATTAAGGCCAGTTCTTAATAAAACAAGTAACATAATTCAGTTCTCATGTTACTCTGCTTTATGTGTTTTAAAAACTTTTTTTTAAAAATTGATCAACAGACAACTGAATTAACAGCTATTTTGTTAGATAATTTGTGGTTATTTGCTTCCACTCCACCACAGCCAAACTAGAAGAAAGTCATTGTAGGAAATGAGATACTTCATTTCATGTATGTGTGTGGCTTAATAACAAAATATTTTCAAGCAGTGCAACGTTAACAAAAATCATATTAGAGTCTCCCTACCCTTCTTTTGGTAGCTGTAATATTTATTTCATCCGTGATGTAGTCAAGAAATTTGCAATGAATAGCTGTTGTGCTAACTTTTTATCTCCTGTGTCCCTCTAAGTTTGTGGTAAAATAAATGCTTAAAGAAGAAGAAGAAATGTAGTAAAGGTGTGTGGGAGTGAAAATAAAGGAAAACAGGTTGTGGCATGGGAGACCACAGTTTGGATACTACTGTAAGGTTGCCTAGCTCTAATGGCTGTGTTCTGGCCACTCGAATTACTCAGTCTAAACATTCAATGAAATTTTTTTTGTATTTCAGGAAATTTACTAAAGACCATAAATGACATTTGAGAATGAATGAATCCATTTGAACTTTTTCATGAAAGTGAACATTTTAATTTAAATGAAGTTTTTAAGTAGAAGCAATAATGCCAGTGACTTAAAAGTAGTGTATTTTATCATAAAATTACTAAGCTCCCAGTAATTAATTACTTAGCATAAAGTTTCATTCTTTTGTATTTTTTCTTCCCTCCAAAATTTTTTTTGACTTGTAATCTAACAGTTTGCTGACAAATTTATTTTTTTCCAGCCCTCATGATGTATTGGCTACACTTTTAAACAACCTCAAAGTTCAGGAAAGGCAGAACAGAGTTTGTACCACTGTAGCAATAGCTATTGTCGCTGAAACGTGTTCACCCTTCACAGTACTGCCTGCCTTAATGAATGAATACAGAGTTCCTGAACTGAATGTTCAAAATGGAGTGTTAAAGTCACTTTCCTTCTTGTTTGAATATATTGGTGAAATGGGAAAGGACTACATTTATGCTGTAACACCACTACTTGAAGATGCTTTAATGGATAGGTAAGTGACTTGAACTAAATGCAAGAAAGTTATACTAATTCTTTTATTTTAGAACTTACTGAAGTAATGACCTGTTTGTTGTCATGCACTTAAAGAAGGGACTGCTAGCTTGGATTTTTATGAAACTAAATATGATTATATATACTATAGTGGTTCCCCAAATTTTCTTTTCCAAGTGTCCCCTCCCCTTTTTAATCCCCTCTTATATCTATTAGGCTGAATACATTTTGAAAAGCGGCAATTGATCAAATTTTGTTTTAAAAATTAATTTATATCATGTAATTGATGAGCATGCGCTTATTGGTGTGCCAGAGAGACCTGATCTTTTATGGCAGGTGAAGTAGAGATTTCTGTTAGGCTTTTAAACTATGGAACATAGCCTGCCCGTCCTGCCCAAGCCACCCTATTCCCATTGCAGGCCCCTACTTATTCAGATGGTGGCCATTAATAAAGTATGGCTTGATAGACTTGATAGAGTTCTGATACCTTTAACCATCTAGGCAGACATAATAACTTTAAACACAAAAGCTACTGAAGATCATGTAAGAGAAAGTTCAAGGTCCAAGTAGTAAGGGAAAGGACTGTTTCATTGGCTCTTTATTTTTCAGGAAGGATAAGTTATTCAACTTAGAGCTCATTCAATTACTCAATTACTCTTAGGTGCATATTAAAGTTACTTATTATTGACCTTCCAAAAGGGAGACTTAACAGGACTCAGCAAGTTACCACAAGGTCTATATGGAAGACATGGAGACAGAATAAGAATCATGCTCTCTGAAAGTCTGACCATCTGGGGTCCATTAAAGTGGGAGTAACTCATACTTGCTCCATATTCAGTGAGGTGTGCCTGAGCTTCATAGTGGAGTCATTGATGTATATGGCCTGCAGTTAAAGGTTATGTGCTGTCTGACCTCAGATGGCCCTCATTCTGCCTATGGAATGTATATCTCTCCAAGTAAACTCACTTTCACTTAAAAAAAAAAACTAAAAAATTATGTTGCATGTACCAAGTAGTTGAGGTAGTAACTCCATCAAAAATTACTAAATGAAAACATTACTTCAGTTGGAAAATGTATTTATTAAGGAGGA